>NC_083224.1:3286568-3343836 GCF_032191835.1 Heteronotia binoei
AGAGTTGGAAGGGACCTCCAGGGTCATCTAGTCCAACCCCTGCACAATGCAGGGAACTCACAAACACCTCCTCCCCTAAATTTACAGGATCTTCATCGCTGTCAGATGCCCATCTAGCGTCTGTGTAAAAACCTCCAAGGAAGGAGAGCCCACCACCTCCTGAGAAAGCCTGTTCCACTGAGGAATTGCTCTAATGGTCAGGAAGTTCTTCCTAATGTTAAATTAAAAGAGTTTCCGACTCAACATTAGGAAGAACTTCCTGACCATTAGAGTGGTACCTCAGTGGAACAGGCTTCCTCCTTGGGAGATGGTGGGCTCTCCTTCCTTGGAGGTTTTGAAACAGAGGCTAGATGGCCCTCTGACAGCGATGAAGATCCTGTGAATTTAGGGGGAGGTGTTTCCTGCATTGTGCAGGGGGTTGGACTAGATGACCCTGGAGGTCTCTTCCAACTCTAGGATTCTAAGTGGAGGAGTGGGGAATCAAACCTAGTTCTCCCAGATAAGAGTCTGCACACTTCACCACCACACAGTGCACTACTGTATCATCCCAAAACCATCACTCCCACCCCCCACCGGTCTGTGGAAAAATTGGCTTCCACAAAACCAGTCCCTGGTGCTAAGAAGGTTGGGGAGCACTGCTCTAAAACTCTGGATCAAGCTGAATGTAAAAACACCCACAGAGTCCACATACACAACAATGGGAGACCACTGACAAAATCCAGGGTCGCTCTGCGGAGGCAGGCAATGCCCAAACGACCTCTGAGTGGTCTCTTGCCTTAAAAGAAGAAGAAGAATTTTAGATTTATATCCCACCCTTCTGCCTGAATCAGATACTCAGAGCGGCTTACAATCTCCTATATCTTCTCTCCTCACAACAGATACCCTGTGAGGTGGGTGGGGCTAAGAGGGCTCTTACAGCAGCTGCCCTTTCAAGGACAACCTCTGCCAGAGCTATGGCTGAGCCAAGGCCATGCTAGCAGGTGCAAGTGGAAGAGTGGGGAATCAAACCCGGTTCTCCCAGATAAGAGCCCGCACACTTCACCACTACACCAAACTGGCTCTGTTTAAAAACTCTGTGGGATTCCTAGGAGTTGTCTGAGTTGATGTCATTCTCCACCACCAAAGCATCTTCTTTTGGCAGAAAATGCTACATGCTGAAGAGATCCAGAAGAGGGAGGCATGAGACTGAGAAATGGTTCTTTGGCCAGTCCAGGCTGCAGAATTCAAAGTAGCAACCAAGGCAGAACTTCCAAGTTTACAATGTCAGCCATGGATCCCACACTCACCTGCCCAGGCAGCTCCCTTCTGGTTTTGCCCAGCAAAACCCAAGATTTTTAAGCGAGGGAGTTCTCCACCTCCACACTTTTTCCTTTCCTTTTTTCGGCACACATGCACTATATTGACCTTTGCTGTGCCACCAGAAGAGGAGATTAGAAGAAGAAGAAGATATTGGATTTATATCCCGCCCTCTACTCTGAAGAGTCTCAGAGCGGCTCACAATCTCCTTTACCTTCCTCCCCCACAACAGACACCCTGTGAGGTAGATGAAGATATTGGATTTATATTCCGCCCTCCACTCCGAAGAGTCTCAGAGCGGCTCACAATCTCCTTTACCTTCCTCCCCCACAACAGACACCCTGTGAGGTGGGTGGGGCTGAGAGGGCTCTCACAGCAGCTGCCCTTTCAGGGACAACTCTGCCAGAGCTATGGCTGACCCAAGGCCATTCCAGCAGCTGCAAGTGGAGGAGTGGGGAATCAAACCCAGTTCTCCCAGATAAGAGTCTGCATACTTAACCACTACACCAAACTGGCTTAGGATTGCCAAGGGAGCTGATCTCTGCCAGCTGGAAACCAGTTGTAAAGTGGGAAATTTCCAGGCCCCACCTGGAGGTTGGCAAGCCGAGCTGGTTTGTGCCCATCTCTACTCCTCAAAGCACCGTCCCCAGCGCTCGCTGGCATGCTTTAACTGGAGAACCAGCCCTGCACTTTCCACCACACATTTTAAAGCCCCGTGGCGCAGAGTGGTAAAGCAGCAGTACTGCAGTGCTGTGGTCGGAACTCTCTGCTCACGACCTGAGTTCGATTCCGGCAGAAGCTGGATTCAGGTAGCTGGCCTAAGGTTGACTCAGCCTTCTATGCTTCCGAGGTCGGTCAAATGAGTCCCCAGCTTGTTGGGGGGAAAGCATATATGACTGGGGAAGGCAATGGCAAACCACCCCGTAAAAAGTCTGCCATGAAAACGTTGTGAAAGCAACGTCATCCCAGAGTCGGAAACGACTGGTGCTTGCACAGGGAACCTTTCCTTTCCTTTCCACTCATCTCTGGCACATGGGCTACATCAGGGGGATGTGGCCTAATAGGCAAAGGAGTTCCTGCTAGAATTCCATCCCCGCGTGTCTGCCTTTCTATCCTTCAGATGGTTTTGAACCTGTGCCTGACATTTCTCCTCAAAAGCATTTTCCTGCCTTGACCCTGGCCCTGTTCAGAGAGAGCCAGTTTGGTGTAGTTAAGGTTGCCAAGTCCAATTCAAGAAATATCTGGGGACTTTGGGGGTGGAGCCAGGAGACTTTGGGGCGGAGCCAAGAGCAAGGGTGTTACAAGCATAATTGAACTTAAAGGGAGTTCTGGCCATCACATTTAAAGGGACGGCACATCTTTTTAAATGCCTTCCTTCCATAGGAAATAATGAAGGATAGGGGCACCTTCTTTGGGGGCTCATAGAATTGGACCCCCTGGTCCAATCTTTTTGAAACTTGGGAGGTATTTTGAGGAGAGGCACTAGATGCTATACTGAAAATTTAGTGTCTCTATCTCAAAAAACAGCCCCCCCCCAGAGCCCCCGATACCCGCAGATCAATTCCTCATCATTCCCTATGGGAATTGTTCATGGAGATGCATGATGGCTGTGGGGGTGGGGCTTCCCCCCGCCGGCCAGCTGGTTGGGGGAGGGGGGAAGCCTGTAAAACCGGAGGATCCCCCTCTGGGACCTGGGGATTGGGAAGCCTAGGTGTAGTGGTTAAGTCCGCAGACTCCTATCTGGGAGAACCGGGTTTGATTCCCCACTCCTCCACTTGCACCTGCTGGGATGGCCTTGTAATATAGTGGATTCTTAGGCATTGATGAGGCGAGGTTAACATGATAACAAACTCTTTATTGAGTACAGCATGGTAGAAGGCTGCGCTAACAAGACTGAGAACTGGGCCCAAGCGCCCGGGGAGGGAGAGGAAATGTCTTCTGGGAATTCTATTATTCCCTATGGAGATTTATTCCCATAGAAAATCATGGAGAATTGATCCGCGGGTATCTGGGGCTCTGGGGGGGCTGTTTTTTGGGGTAGAGGCACCAAATTTTTGGTATAGCATCTAGTGCCTCTCCCCAAAATACCCCCCAAGTTTCAAAAAGATTGGACCAGGGGGTCCAATTCTATGAGCCCCAAAGGAAGGTGCCCCTATCCTTCATTATTTCCTATGGAAGGAAGGCATTGAAAAGGTGTGCCGTCCCTTTAAATGTGATGGCCAGAACTCCCTTTGGAGTTCAATTATGCTTGTCACAGCCTTGATCTTGGCTCCACCCCTAATGTCTCCTGGCTCCACCCCCAAAGTCTCCTGGCTCCACCCCCAAAGTGTCAGAACTGGAAGAACTTCAATCGAGGCCCAGGACTTCGTTACAAAAGTATAGGCGTTTATTGAGAACTACAAGGCTGAAGGTACAGGATAACACTGATACCGAAGGCTAGCATTAGTTACATTTTATGCGGTTATGGCAACAACAATAAAACGATCTTTCACACGGCCAGAGACAACTGTCTGTTTCTCAGGGTCTGTTATCAGCGAGGGAGGATGAAGTCCTGCTGAGAAGGCCTGGCCGGCCCGGCTTCAAAGGGGCACCTGCAGATGTTGACCAGAGGCTATCTGTCACCCTCCAGTGATCACAGTTTGTTTGAAATGCATAGGAATTTTGGTTAGTGGCCTACAGCAGGGTACACTGGGTTAGTATCTGGTTACAATATGGAGTCAGTCCGGCTAACAGCACACAGGAAAGTTACAAGTTCTGACACAAAGTCCCCAGATATTTCTTGAATTGGACTTGGCAACCCTACCAAGTAGCCAGCTTGTTTAAATGAACACCTACAAGGTGCTGTGTGTTGTATAATCCCCAGGGGGGGGGGCAGGGGATCCCCGGGTTTCGAGGCCGTCCCCCCCCCCCCCCCGCTTCAGGGTCATCAGAAAGCAGGGAGGGGGAAGGGAAATGTCTGCTGAGTACTCCATGATTCCCTATGGAGACCAATTCCTGTAGGAAATAATGGCGAAATGATCCGTGGGTAACTGAGGCTTGTGGGAGAGGGTGTATAGCATCCAGTGCATCTCCCCAAAATACCCTCCAAGTTTCAAAAAGATTGGACCAAGGGGGCCAAATCTATGGGCTCCAAAAGCGGGTGCTGCTCTCCTTCATTATTTCCTATGGAAGGAAGGCATTTCAAAGGTGTGTGGTCCCTTTCAATGCAATGGCCAGAACTCCCTTTGGAATTCAATTGTGCTTGTCGCACTTTTGCTCCTGGCTCCGCCCCCAAAGCCCCCAGATATTTCTTGAATTGGACTTGGCAGCTCTATGCTTGCAGGCTGCAGCAGGGGCTGTGGACGGTGGGGCAGGCGCTTCATAGTTGGAAGGGACCTCTAGGGTAGGGTTGCCAAGTCCAATTCAAGAAATATCTGCGGACTTTGGGGGTGGAGCCAGGAGACTTTGGGGGTGGAGCCAGGAGACATTGAGGCGGAGCCAAGAGCAAGAGTGTGACAAGCATAATTGAACTTCAAGGGAGTTCTGGCCATCACATTTAAAGGGACGGCATATCTTTTTAAATGCCTTCCTTCAATAGGAAATAATGAGGGATAGGGGCACCTTCTTTGGGGGCTCATAGAATTGGACCCCCTGGTCCAATCTTTTTGAAACTTGGGAGGTATCTTGAGGAGAGGCACTAGATGCTATACTGAAAATGTAGTGCCTCTATCTCAAAAAACAGCACTCCCAGAGCCCCCGATACCCACAGATCAATTCCTCATCATTCCCTATGGGAATTGTTCATGGAGGTGCATGATGGCTGTGGGGGTGGGGCTTCCCCCGCTGGCCAGCTGGCTGGGGGAGGGGGGAAGCCTGTAAAACCAGGGGATCGCTCTCTGGGACCTGGGGATTGGGAAGCCTACTCTAGGGTCATCTAGTCCAACCCCCTGCACTATAGAGGAAACTCACAAACACCTCCCCCTCAATTCGCAGGATCCTTATTGCTGTCAGATGGCCATCTAGCCTCTGTTGAAAAACCTCCAAGGAAGAAGAGCCCACCATCTCCCGAGGAAGCCTGTTCCACTGAGGAACCGCTCTAACGGTCAGGAAGTTCTTCCTAGTGATGAACCAGAAACTCTTTTGATTTAATTGATTTAATTTTGATTTAATTGCAACCCATTGGTTCTGGTCCTACCTTTGAAAACAATTCCACACCATACTCTAGAGGACAGCCCTTCAAGGACTTGAAGATGGTGATCCTATCACCTCTCAGCAGCCTCCTCTCCAGGCTAAACATCCCCAGCTCCTTCAGCCTTTCCTCATAGGACTTGGTCTCCAGACCCCTCACCATCTTCGTCGCCCTCCTCTGGACCCGTTCCAGCTTGTCTATATCTTTCTTATATCTGCACAGTGACACTGAAGTTATTTCGTGGCAGCCATTTTGTGGTTGGTCCAGCTCCTGCGGCAGCCATTTTGCGGCTATGCCCACCATGCTGTGTCAGAATTCTGAATGTGCCCACAGGCTCAGGAAGGCAGGGGAATCCCGGCTTTTACCCCAAAATTCTTGTACGCCTCTAAGGTTCTACTCGACTCAAATCTGTTTTGCCGCAGACCAGCTGCCCTCTGAAATTAACTCCGTTTGAGACTTCATTCTTTTTAAAAACTGAAGGATGCTTATCTGTTTTGGTTATGACATTCTTCATTCCTCTGTTCTTGGATCAGAACCCAGCTATATTAAAAAGAGGCACCGCCCGTCGGTTGTGAACTCGATAGTAGCGTTTGGAATTCTCTGTTATCTTTTGACGTGTCCTTTTCTGTTAGTCTCTGATTAAGAGAGAATGTTCTAAAAATGCTTCGTCAAACCCACCTTTCACCTTGCCAGAATGTACTAAGGAGTTACTGAGCTATGTTGGAGTTATCCCCATACATTTATTTTATACGTATATAGTGGAAATCAACCAGAATATGAATATCAGAATATGGTCACTATAATGTTGACAAGAGAACAGGGGAGAAGTAATATAATTGAGCCAAAAGTATGTTCGTTTCATTGTGTTGCTTTGATCCCAAGGAAATTCCAGGGAATTGCTCTGTCTACCATTTCTGCAGCTAGATTCACCTTTGCCAGTGATGATAGCCTCCAGGTGGGACTTGGGGATCTCTCCAGGGGGTCTGAGGGTCTCTGGAGAGCCAGTTTGGTGTAGTAAGTGCGTGGACTCTTATCTGGGAGAACCAGGTTTGATTCCCCATTCCTCCACTTGCAGCGGCTGGAATGGCCTTGGGTCAGTCATAGCTCTCGTAAGAGTTGTCCTTGAAAGGGCAGCTTCTGGGAGAGCCCTCTCAGCCCCACCTACCTCACAGGGTGTCTGTTGTGGGGGAGGAAGGTAAAGGAGATTGTGAGCCGCTCTGAGACTCTGAGATTCAGAGTATAGGGCAGGATATAAATCCAATTTCTCCTCCTCCTCCTCCACTTGCACCTGCTGGAATGGCCTTGGGTCAGCCATAGCTCTGGCAGAGGTTGTCCTTGAAAGGGCAGCTGCTGGGAGAGTCCTCTCAGCCCCACCCACCTCACAGGGTGTCTGTTGTGAAAGAGGAAGATAAAAGAGATTGTGAGCCGCTCCGAGTCTCTGAGATTTTATTTATTTATTTATTTATTTATTTATTTATTTATTTGGGATTTATATCCCGCCCTTCCCACGAATGGCTCAGGGCGGCTTCCAACAATTAGTCAAACTTAAAAGTAAACAATTTCAAATATAAAACAGTTAAATAATTTAAGCAGTTAAAACATTAAAACAGAGTAATTCAATTTCCTATAAACAGATGGCTGGCCAGTTTCCTCAAGTTATTATCCTAGCTAAATGTAGGCTAGGTATAGGCTAGCCGGAAGAGGATCGTCTTACAGGCCCTGCGGAACTGCGCTAGGTCCCGCAGGGCCCTCACCTCTTCAGAGAGAAGGGTGCGGTATAAATCTGCAATTCTTCTTCTTCTATTTCCTTGGAAAAAAATGAATGCTTGGAAGGTTTCACTC
Source organism: Heteronotia binoei (assembly GCF_032191835.1). Lineage (NCBI taxonomy): Eukaryota > Metazoa > Chordata > Lepidosauria > Squamata > Gekkonidae > Heteronotia > Heteronotia binoei. The sequence continues at coordinate 3,293,875 of NC_083224.1, forward strand.
TATGGCATTGTACCTTGCAGAAATCCCTTCCTAGGCCTCACCCCCAAGATATCCAGATATTCCCTAACCCAGAATTGGTAGCCTTAGTTGCCAAATCTCCAGGTAGGCCTGGAGATCTCCCAGAATTACTTATCACTCCAGAGATCAGTTCCCTTGGAGAAAATGGATGCTTTGGAGGGTGGACTTTCTGGCATTATACCCCACTGAGGTCCATGTTCTCCCCTGGCTCCACCCCCAAATCTCCAGGAGTTTCCCAGTCTGGAGTTGGCAACTATAACCTGTGCTAAGGAATCACGGCCAAAGAAAATCCCAGCAAAAAGAGAATTCGTGGGGAAAATAAAAGATTGCTATTTATATGTTGAACGTCAACAATGACAGTGAATTAGACAAACTGGTGTACCATGTTAATTTGTGGAACAACTATTGTAAGATGATGAAGAAGAAGAAGACTGCAGATTTATACCCCGCCCTTCTCTCTGAATCAGAGTCTCAGAGCGGCTCACCATCTCCTTTCCCTTCCTCCCCCCACAACAGACACCCTGTGAGGTGAGTGGGACTGAGAGAGCTCTCACAGCAGCTGCCCTTTCAAGGACAACCTCTGCCAGAGCTATGGCTGACCCAAGGCCATGCTAGCAGGTGCAAGCAGAGGAGTGGGAATCAAACCCGGTTCTCCCAGATAAGAGTCTGCACACTTAACCATTGCATCAAACTGGCTCTCTAGAAGAAGATATTGGATTTATATCCCACCATTCACTCTGAATCTCAGAGCAGTCACAATCTCCTCTACCTTACCCCTCCACAACAGACACCCTGTGAGGTGAGTGGGGCTGAGAGGGCTCTCACAGCAGCTGCCCTTTCAAGGACAACCTCTGCCAGAGCTATGGCTGACCCAAGGCCATGCTAGCAGCCGTAAGTGGAGGAGTGGGGAATCAAACCCGGTTCTCCCAGATAAGAGAGCCATGGCTGAGCCAAGGTCATTCCAGCAGCTGCAAGTGGAGGAGTGGGGAATCAAACCCGGTTCTCCCAGATAAGAGAGCCATGGCTGAGCCAAGGTCATTCCAGCAGCTGCAAGTGGAGGGGTGGGGAATCAAACCTGGTTCTCCCAGATAAGAGTCCGCACACTTAACCACTACACCAAACTTTCATACTTTTCTTGTCATTCTTGTAAATAAATGACATTCTTGTACATTTTCTTGTCATTCTTGTAAATTCAGAATTGGTCATAATAAAAATTTAAAAGTTCAACCTATCCCATCGCTAGGAAAAATAATTGTTTCAGAATGTCAAGATCCCTGACAGCAAGAGAGGGATTGGGGGGGTATATTTGCTTCCAGACGCTCTCGAGCTCCAAGTGCTGCTGGAAGAGGTGAGCATGAAGAAATCAGGATGCTCATGTGTGTGTGTGTGTGACTTGCTCAAGTTGCAATGCATTGCCAGGACAAATCTGCCTCTGTTCTGTTGTGATCTCTCTCTCTCTCCTGTTTTGGTTGGCATCTGATCCAGCTACTGTCACCAGATCCACGTTTTCCTAAGGAAGAAGGGAGGTGAAAGGAATGTGCCGCTGCAATGATTAATTCTAGAGCTGCCAGGTTTGGGGAGGGGGAGTTAGCAGAGGGCAAAGTTTGGGGAAGAAGATGATGATATTGGATTTATACCTCAGAAGAAGGAGGAGGAGAAGAAGACTGCAGATTTATACCCTGCCCTTCTCTCTGAACCAGAGACTCAGAGTGACTTACAATCTCCTTTATCTTCCTCCACCACAACAGACACCCTGTGAGGTGGGTGGGGCTGAAAGAGCTCTGAAGAAGAAGACTGCAGATTTATACCCCGCCCTTCTCTATGAACCAGAGACTCAGAGTGGCTTACAATCTCCTTTATCTTCCTCCCCCACAACAGACACCCTGTGAAGTAGGCGGGGCTGAGAGAGTTCTGATAGAAGCTGTCCTTTCAAGGACAACTCCTGTGAGAGCTCTGGCTGACCCAAGGCCATTCCAGCAGGTGCAAGAGGAGGAGTGGGGGAATCAAACCCGGTTCTCCCAGATAAGAGTCCGTGCACGTCACCACTACACCAAACTGGCTCTCTAGGTTTCCAAGAAAGGCTTACAGAGATTGGTTTTCCCCTGGAGGAAATAGCTGCTTTGGAGGGTTGACTCTGTGCCATTGTGCCCCCCTGAGGTCCCTGTCCCTGCCCCCCCCAGCTCTATCCCCAAACCTCCAGGAGCTTCCCAACATGGAAATTGGAAACCTCCTCCCTCATCCCCCACTGGTGGCCCAGGAAGACCCGGCAATCCTACAAATGACGCACTTTCCATCTGCTGCTAGTAGGGTTGCCAAATCCAATTCAAGAAATATCTGGGGACTTCAGGGGGTGGAGCCTGGAGACTTTGGAGGTGGAGCCAGGAGCAAGGCTGTGACAAGCACCATTGAACTCCAAAGGGAGTTCCGGCCATCACATTGAAAGGGACCACTGCACACCTTTTCAATGCCTTCCCTCCATTGGAAATAATGAAGGAGAGGGGCACCTTCTTTGGGGGCTCATAGAATTGGACCCCCTGGTCCAATCTTTTTGAATACTGGGGGCTGTTTTATGGAGAGGTACTACATGCTATGCTGCAAATTTTTGGGGAGAAGATATAGGAGATTGTGAGTCACTCTGAGTCTCTGGTTCAGAGAGAAGGGTGGGGTATAAATCCAATATCAGTATAAATCTGCAGTCTTCTCTTCCTCCTCCTTCTTCTGAACATAAGAACCTAAGAGAAGCCATGTTGGATCAGGCCAATGACCCATCCAGTGCAACACTCTGTGTCACATAAGAACATAAGAGAAGCCCTGTTGGATCAGGCCAGTGGCCCATCCAGTCCAACACTCTGAGTCACATAAGAACATAAGAGAAGCCCTGTTGGGTCAGGCCAGTGGCCCATCCAGTCCAGCGCTCTGTGTCACATAAGAACATAAGAAAAGCCATGTTGGATCAGGCCAGTGGCCCCTCCAGTCCAACACTCTGTGTCACATAAGAACATAAGAGAAGCCATGTTGGACCAGGCCACTGGCCCCTCCAGTCCAATACTCTGTATCACATAAGAACATAAGAGAAGCCCTGTTGGATCAGGCCAGTGGCCCCTCCAGTCCAACACTCTGTATCACATAAGAACATAAGAGAAGCCCTGTTGGATCAGGCCAGTGGCCCCTCCAGTCCAACACTCTGTGTCACATAAGAACATCAGAGAAGCCCTGTTGGATCAGGCCAGTGGCCCCTCCAGTCCAACACTCTGTGTCACATAAGAACATCAGAGAAGCCCTGTTGGATCAGGCCAATGGCCCATCCAGTCCAACACTCTGCATCACATAAGAACATAAGAGAAGCCCTGTTGGATCAGGCCAGTGGCCCCTCCAGTCCAACACTCTGTGTCACATAAGAACATCAGAGAAGCCCTGTTGGATCAGGCCAGTGGCCCCTCCAGTCCAACACTCTGTGTCACATAAGAACATCAGAGAAGCCCTGTTGGATCAGGCCAGTGGCCCCTCCAGTCCAACACTCTGTGTCACATAAGAACATCAGAGAAGCCCTGTTGGATCAGGCCAGTGGCCCCTCCAGTCCAACACTCTGTGTCACATAAGAACATCAGAGAAGCCCTGTTGGATCAGGCCAGTGGCCCCTCCAGTCCAACACTCTGTGTCACATAAGAACATCAGAGAAGCCCTGTTGGATCAGGCCAGTGGCCCCTCCAGTCCAACACTCTGTGTCACATAAGAACATGTGGAGGGACGGTGGCTCAGTGGTAGAGCATCTGCTTGGGAAGCAGAAGGTCCCAGGTTCAATCCCTGGCATCTCCAAAAAAGGGTCCAGGCAAACAGGTGTGAAAAACCTCCGCTTGAGACCCTGGAGAGCCGCTGCCAGTCTGAGAAGACAATACTGACTTTGATGGACCGTGGGTCTGATTCAGTATAAGGCAGCTTCATATGTTTATATGTTTAACATCAGAGAAGCCCTGTTGGATCAGGCCAATGGCCCATCCAGTCCAACACTCTGTGTCACATAAGAACATAAGAGAAGCCATGTTGGATCAGGCCAATGGCCCATCCAGTCCAACACTCTGTGTCACATAAGAACATAAGAGAAGCCATGCTGGATCAGGCCAGTAGCCCATCCAGTCCAACATTCTGTGTCACATAAGAACATAACAGAAGCCCTGTTAGATCAGGCCAGTGGTCCATCCAGTCCAACACTCTGTGTCACATAAGAACATAACAGAAGCCATGTTGGATCAGGCCAATGGCCCATCCAGTGCAACACTCTGTGTCACATAAGAACATAAGAGAAGCCATGCTGGATCATGCCAGTAGCCCATCCAGTCCAACATTCTGTGTCACATAAGAACATAACAGATCAGGCCAATGGCCCATCCAGTCCAACACTCTGTGTCACATAAGAACATAACAGAACATGATCAGACTTCCAAATATTGGATCAGGCCAATGGCCCATCCAGGCCAACATTCTGTGTCACATAAGAACATAACAGAAGCCCTGTTAGATCAGGCCAGTGGTCCATCCAGTCCAACACTCTGTGTCACATAAGTACATAACAGAAGCCGTGTTGGATCAGGCCAATGGCCCATCCAGTCCAACACTCTGTGTCACATAAGAACATAACAGAAGCCGTGTTGGATCAGGCCAATGACCCATCCAGTGCAACACTCTGTGTCACATAAGAACATAAGAGAAGCCATGCTGGATCAGGCCAGTAGCCCATCCAGTCCAACATTCTGTGTCACATAAGAACATAACAGAAGCCGTGTTGGATCAGGCCAATGGCCCATCCAGTCCAACACTCTGTGTCACATAAGAACATAACAGAACATGATCAGACTTCCAAACATTGGATCAGGCCAATGGCCCATCCAGTCCAACATTCTGTGTCACATAAGAACATAACAGAAGCCCTGTTAGATCAGGCCAATGGCCCATCCAGTCCAACATTCTGCGTCTCATAAGAACATAAAAGAACATGATCAGACTTCCAAACATTGGATCAGGCCAATGGCCCATCCAGTCCAACATTCTGCGTCACATAAGAACATAACAGAACATGATCAGACTTCCAAACATTGGATCAGGCCAATGGCCAATCCAGTCCAACACTCTGTGTCACATAAGAACATCAGAGAAGCCCTGTTGGATCAGGCCAATGGCCCCTCCAGTCCAACACTCTGTATCACACAGTGGCCAATACACACACACACACACACTGTGGCTAATAGCCATTGATGGACCTCTGCTCCATGTTTTTATCCAATCTCCTCTTGAAGCTGGCTATGCTTGTAGCTGCCACCACCACCTCCTGTGGCAGTGAATTCCACATGTTAATCACCCTTTGGGTGAAGAAGTAGTTCCTTTTATCCGTTTTAACCTGTCTGCTCAGCAATTTCATTGAATGCCCACGAGTTCTTGTATTGTGAGAAAGGGAGAAAAGTACTTCTTTCTCTACCTTCTCCATTCCATGCATAATCTTGTCAACCTCTATCATGTCACCTCACAGTCGACGTTTCTCCAAGCTAAAGAGCCCCAAACATTTCAGGCTTTCTTCATAGGGAAAGTGTTCCAGCCCTTTAATCATTCTAGTTGCCCTTTTCTGGACTTTCTCCAATGCTATAATATCCTTTTTGAGGTGCGGCGACCAGAACTGCACACAGTACTCCAAATGAGACCGCGCCATCGATTTATACAGGGGCATTATGATACTGGCTGATTTGTTTTCAGTTCCCAAGTCAAGGCAGCCAACCCTAAAGCTTGCGAGTGGAGAAGGGACTGCACCCTGCAGGGCTCTTCTGATGTTCTTCTCAGGGGAAGGCCTCAGCCTCTCTGCCCGGTTGTTGGCCCTCCGGAGGAACTGGCTGGCCACTGATTGAGACAGGAGGCTGGACTAGATGGACCCTCCCTGGTCTGATCCAGCAGGGCTCTTCTGATGTTCTTCTCAGGGGAAGGCCTCGGCCTCTCTGCCCTGTTGTTGGCCCTCCAGAGGAACTGGCTGGCCACTGATTGAGACAGGAGGCTGGACTAGATGGACCCTCCCTGGTCTGATCCAGCAGGGCTCTTCTGATGTTCTTCTCAGGGGAAGGCCTCGGCCTCTCTGCCCTGTTGTTGGCGCTCCAGAACTGGCTGGCCACTGTGTGAGACAGGAGGCTGGACTAAATGGACCCTCACTGGTCCGATCCAGCAGGGCTCTTCTGATGTTCTTCTCAGGGGAAGGCCTCGGCCTCTCTGCCCTGTTGCTGGCCCTCCAGAGGAACTGACTGGCCACTGTGTGAGACAGGAGACTGGACTAGATGGACCCTCCCTGGTCTGATCCAGCTGGACTCTTCTGATGTTTTTCTGAGGGGAAGGTCTCGGCCTCTCTGTCCTTTGGTTGGCCCTCCCGAGGAACTAGTTGGCCCCTGTGTGAGACAGGAGGCTGGACTAGATGGACCCTCACTGGTCTGATCCAGCAGGGCTCTTCTAATGTTCTTATGAAGGCCTCGGCCTCTCTGCCCTGTTGTTGTCCCTCCAGAGGACCTGGTTGGCCACTGTGTGAGGCAGGAGGCTGGACTAGATGGACCCTCACTGGTCTGATCCAGCAGGGCTCTTCTGATATTCTTCTCAGGGGAAGGACTCAGCCTCTCTGCCCTGTTGTTGGCCCTCCAGAGGAACTGGTTGGCCACTGTGTGAGGCAGGAGGCTGGACTAGATGGACCCTCCCTGGTCTGATCCAGCAGGGCTCTTCTGATGTTCTTATGAAGGCCTCGGCCTCTCTGCCTTGTTGTTGGCCCTCCAGAGGAACTGGTTGGCCACTGTGTGAGACAGGAGGCTGGACTAGATGGACCCTCCCTGGTCTGATCCAGCAGGGCTCTTCTGATGTTCTTATGAAGGCCTCGGCCTCTCTGCCTTGTTGTTGGCCCTCCAGAGGAACTGGTTGGCCACTGTGTGAGGCAGGAGGCTGGACTAGATGGACCCTCCCTGGTCTTATCCAGCAGGGCTCTTCTGGTGTTCTTATGAGTTACCGTGGGGAACTCACAGCTTCTGTATGGCTGCAAGAACCAGTGGAAGCCATGTGTTAAATGTATTGCGTCGATTGTTCTTGCTGCCACATTATCAATGGCCTGAGCAATACAGTAACTCCGGCTTATTTCTTTTTCTGTGAGGAAGCTTTGAAAATGTCATTTCTTGTTGGAATTGCGGATGGCTTTGCTTTTGAGTAACAACTTTTCTCCCTCAATTTCTTCCCACTGCTCACGCTTACACCATGATCGTTGTATTGTATTACAAAATGCTTGCTTTGTTATATAGGTTGAATGGCTGGTACTTTGAAATCATCAGAAACATCTTCAGTTCTTTGACCAATATGGTGTCTGACAATGACGCACATTTCATCTTTGAAATTGTGGCTGTCTCCCGCGTTTTGGTGCCATCGCACAGCATTTGGCGCCAGATTTTCTTACGTCTTTCCTTTCTTGCTTTGCGAGGGGATGTGATACCCAACATGAGGCTTTTAGTTCATTTTTGGGTACCATCAAACGCAGCACAGCTCTCTGACGCTTCTCAAGCTGGTTGATCTTCTGTTGTTTTTCCAGCTAGAGGGATTTGTTTCCAAGCCTCTCAACATTGTGCAGTTTTTTTTGTGAATAATGTCTCACCATACAGGCACACACCAGCAGGCAACATTTTTCAAAACAAATAAGTCTTTACTTAATATAATGTCGATCAGACTTCCAAACATCCTCATGACTTGCGTTTGCTTTTATTTACTTTCTGCAGTTCCTCTTCTGTCATCAGGAGAGATGAGCAGCAATTCTGGAGGATTCTCAGGTCCCACCTGGAGGTTGGCATCCCTGTCTACGTCAGTCCTGCAGACACTTTTGACTCAAGCTGTTAAGCACCACAAATTGTTCGTGGAAACCAATTGGCAGCCTGTGCAACTGATGTAGCATCAGCCGGTTCTTCTCACGATGGGCATGATGTTCTGATGGGTACATTAGATGACTGCGGACTGGGCTCTTGGATAGTTTAGGAATTGGTGGGAGAACCTCACTCAAAGAGTAGCTGTCAATGGTGTGTCAGACTAACCTGATCTCTTTTTTTGAGAAAGTGACTACCTCTGCTTGGATCAGGGGAATGCTGTAGACATTGTTTATTTTGATTTCAGTAAGGCTTTTGATAAGGTTCCACATACTATCCTTGTTGACAAGTCGGTAAAATGTGGTTTCGATCCTGTTACTGTTAGATGGATCTGTAACTGATTGACAGATCACACCCAAGAGTGCTTGTGAATGGTTCCTCATCCTCTTGGAGAGGAGTGACAAGCGGAGTGCCTCAAGGATCTGTCCTGGGATCTGTTTTTGTTCAATATCTTTATAAATGATTGAATGAAGGAATAGAGGGGATGCTTATTAAATTTGTTGATGATACTAAATTGGGAGGGGTTGGAAATACAATAGAAGACAGAAACAGGATCCAGGATGATCTTGATAGGCTGGAAAACTGGGGCTAAAACCAATAAAATGAATTTTAACAGGGATAAATGTAAAGTTCTGCATTTAGGTAGGAGAAATCCCATGCATGGTTATAGTATGGGGGAGACTTCTCTTAGCAGTAGTCTGTGCGAAAAGGATCCCAGGGTCTTCGTGGATCATATGCTAAACATGAGTCAACAGTGTGATGTAGTGGCTAAAAAAGGCAAATGCAATTTTGGGCTGTATCAACAGAAGTATAGAGTCCAGATCACGTGAAGTGATGGTTTCGCTTTACTGTGCCCTGGTAAGACCTCAACCTGGAGTCTTGTGTTCAGTTTTGGGCACCACATTTTAAGAAGGATATAGGCAAGCTGGAACGGGTCCAGAGGAGGGCGACGAAGATGGTGAGGGGTCTGGAGACCAAGTCCTATGAGGAAAGGTTGAAGGAGCTGGGCATGTTTAGCCTGGAGAGGAGATGCCTGAGCTGCTCTGAGTGGAGGGTAGAATATAAATCCAATGTCATCTTCATCTTCTCCTTCTCCTTCTCCTTCTCCTTCTCCTTCTCCTTCTCCTTCTCCTTCTCCTTCTCCTTCTCCTTCTCCTTCTCCTTCTCCTTCTCCTTCTCCTTCTCCTCCTCCTCCTCCTCCTCCTCCTCCTCCTCCTCCTCCTCCTCCTCTTCTTCTTCTTCTTCTTCTTCTTCTTCTTCTTCTTCTTCTTCTTCTCCTCCTCCTCCTCCTCCTCCCCCCAGTGGAACAGGCTTCCTCAGGAGGTGATGAGCTCTCCTTCCTTGGAGGTTTTTCAACAGAGGCCATCTGACAGCAATGAAGCTCCTGTGAATTTAGGGGGAGGTGTTTTGTGATTTTCCTGCATTGTGCAGGGGGTTGGACTAGTTGACCCTGGAGGTCCCTTCCTACTCTAGGATTCTATGCTTCAACTGGGCTCCCCTCCCTTGGAGGTTTTCCAACAGAGGCTGGATGGCAATGAGGGTCCTGTGGATGGAGGGGGAGGGGCTTGTGAGTTCCCTGCATTGTGCAGGGGGTTGGACTAGATGACCCTGGAGGGATCTTCCAACTTTATGATTCTATGATTCTAACCCAAGGCTGGCAACCCTAAACAGCAAGCGCAACAATGCCAGGAAATGCAACATACACGTTAGCAGAATTGCTAAAAACTGTGAAGAAAAAAAAAATAAAAAATAAGAAATTGGGCCTTGAACATTCCAGGTATGCTGTGGGTTAACGATGTAACTGGATGCCAGCGGAGCGGAGCGTGCTTGGCTGCCAGTCGAGTACAGAGCCTGACGGGATGCCTGAATCCCTTTTGATCCTTGATAAGCATCCTTCAGCTGTGCCAGCTCAAACGCTGGCACTCCGGGAGGACAGCCTGGGCAGCCAGAGGCACCTTTCCATGCACAGGAAGGTGGGCTGCCAGAATGTGGGCAGCAGTGGCATGAGCAGGGCACTGGCAGAAGCCCCCGCTAATTGTTCAGCCTTGCAGATGACAACAGAGGGGGGAGAGCGAGAGCCTGAAGGACGGGTCCCTTTTGCTTCATCTGGGCATCTAACAGCTCCGATGGATTCAGAGCGCATTCCAGACAACGGGCTGCTTTTAAGACAGTTTCAGGGCAAGAAAGAAGTAGTAGCAGTGCCGGATTAAACCCTGCGGAGGCCGCTAGGCAGTCAAAATCTTGGAGGGGGGGGGCGGCTCACAAATTATCTCCGAGTTGAAGTATTGTGTTCAGTTTTGGGCACCACAATTTAAGAAGGATCTAGACAAGCTGGAAGGGGTCCAGAGGAGGGCGACGAAGATGGGGAGGGGTCTGGAGACCAAGTCCTATGAGGAAAGGTGGAAGGAGCTGGGGATGTTTAGCCTGGAGAGGAGGCGGCTGAGAGGTGATAGGATCACCATCTTCAAGTCCTTGAAGGGCTGTCCTATAGAGGATGGTGTGGAATTGTTTTCTGTGGCCCTGGAAGATAGGACCAGAACCAATAGGTTGAAATTAAATCAAAAGAGTTTCCGGCTCAACGTTAGGAAGAACTTCCTGACCGTTAGAGCGGTTCCTCAGTGGAACAGGCTTCCTCCTTGGGAGGTGGTGGGCTCTTCTTCCATGGAGGTTTTTAAACAGAGGCTACATGGCCATCTGACAGCAATGAGGATCCTGCGAATTGAGGGGGAGGTGTTTGTGAGTTTCCTGCATTGTGCAGGGGGTTGGACTAGATGACCCTAGAGGTCCCTTCCAACTCTATGATTCTATGAAGCGCCTGCCCCACCGTCCACAGCCCCTGCTGCAGCCTGCAAGCATAGAGCTGCCAAGTCCAATTCAAGAAATATCTGGGGACTTTGGAGGTGGAGCCAGGAGCAAAGGTGCGACAAGCATAATTGAATTCCAAAGGGAGTTCTGGCCATTGCATTGAAAGGGACGGCACACCTTTGAAATGCCTTCTTTCCATAGGAAATAATGAAGGAGAGCAGCACCCGCTTTTGGGGCCCATAGAATTGGCCCCCTTGGTCCAATCTTTTTGAAACTTGGAGGGTATTTTGGGGAGATGCAGTGGATGCTATACATCCCCCCCCCAAGCCTCAGATACCCACAGATCATTTCTCCATTACTTCCTACAGGAATTGGTCTCCACAGGGAATCATGGAGTGCCCAGCAGACATTTCCCTCCCCCCTCCCTGCTTTCTGATGACCCTGAAGCGGGGGGGACGGCCTCGAAACCCGGGGATCCCCTGCCCCCCCCCCCCGGGGATTATACGACACACTGCACCTTGTAGGTGTTCATTTAAACAAGCTGGCTACTTGGTAGGGTTGCCAAGTCCAATTCAAGAAATATCTGGGGACTTTGGGGGTGGAGCCAGGAGACATTAGGGGCGGAGCCAAGATCAAGGCTGTGACAAGCGTCATTGAACTCCAAAGGGAGTTCTGGCCGTCACGATTAAAGGGACGGCACACCTTGTTAATAGCACTTTCCCTATGAAGAAAGGTTGAAACGCTTGGGACACTTTAGCTTGGAGAAACGTCGACTGCGGGGTGACATGATAGAGGTTTACAAGATAATGCATGGGATGGAGAAAGTAGAGAAAGAAGTACTTTTCTCCCTTTCTCACAACACAAGAACTCGTGGGCATTCGATGAAATTGCTGAGCAGCCAGGTTAAAACGGATAAAAGGAAGTACTTCTTCACCCAAAGGGTGATTAACATGTGGAATTCACTGCCACAGGAGGTGGTGGCGGCCACAAGTATAGCCACCTTCAAGAAGGGTTTAGATAAAAATATGGAGCACAGGTCCATCAATGGCTATTAGCCACAGTGTATGTGTGTGTATAAAATTTTTTGCCACTGTGTGACACAGAGTGTTGGACTTGATGGGCCGTTGGCCTGATCCAACATGGCTTCTCTTATGTTCTTATGCCTTCCTTCCATAGGAAATAATGAAGGATAGGGGCACCTTCTTTAGGGGCTCATAGAATTGGACCCCCCTGGTCCAATCTTTTTGAAACTTGGGGAGTATTTCGGGGAGAGGCACTAGATGCTATGCTGAAAATTTGGTTCCTCTACCCCAAAAAACAGCCCCCCCCCCGAGCCCCAGATACCTGCGGATCAATTCTCCATGATTTTCTATGGGAATAAATCTCCATAGGGAATAATAGAGTTCCCAGCAGACATTTCCTTCCCCCACCTGGGGATTGGCAACCCTACAACTTGGCCTAATACTTAAGAGAAATCGCTAAGAGGATTATTGCAGCTTGAAGAAGCTCACACGAAACAAGGGTTCAATACGACCTTGTCCTTGGAAACTTGGATTTTTGGCTGCATCTTTTGACAAACATTAATCATCTGGAGTACTGCCCCAGGATTTCATAGAACGAGATGGAAAGTTTTACCACAGAATGAAAAGAAGGACCCTTGGTGCTAATGCTTCCTTTTCATTTAAGGACTAAGTTATGGTTGTTTTTGCAATTTATGACGGTGGCATTTGTATACGAGTGCGTTTATCTTTGTTGACTTTGTAGAATTTAAGAATAGAAGCTGGTTTTCACAGCGGGATTGGCAACCTTATTGCAAGCGCCTTCTCAAAAGCCCCTTTGAGAAAACTGTGGGGGGGAAGCGCAGAGAGGCAAACTTGGCTAAGGACGCCCCAGCAAGTTGGGCAAAGAGCAACTCAACTGCTGGCTGCAATTGCAGGCTGGGAGGGCTGCGGGGGGGGGGGGGGGACCAGGGAGAAAGGTCAGCCTGGGGCTGCTAAATGCAAGGGGCCCCACAGGCCAGTGGCTTCTTGGCCTAATTGTTAATGCAGCCCTGGGGGGGTAGGAGGGAAGAAGTTTCTTCCCTGCGTTTAAACCCTTCCCTGTCCAAAGAATCTGACACATCTCTGAGAGGAGTCTGTGAAGGGGGCGGGGGGGGAGGAATAACAGATGCCTTTCTGTGGTCTGACAAGGGCGCTGGAACGGATCCAGGTACAATCCGTCTCTGTCCCACAGGGAGACAGCAAAGCCACTGGGCCTCTTATACGTGCAACTGCCGGGATGCCAAATGGGTGGGAGGAGCCAGGATTGGGTTGCCAATCCCCAGGTGGGGGCAGGGGATCCCCTGGTTTGGAGGCCCTCCCCCCCCGCTTCAGGGTCTTCAGAAAGCAGGGGGGTGGGGGAGGGAAATGTCTGCTGGGCACTCCATTATTCCCTTTGGAGACCCATTTTCATAGAGTATAATGGAGAATGCATCTGTGGTTATCTGGGCCACTGGGGGGCTGTTTTTTGAGGTAGAAACACCAAATTTGCAGCATAGCCTCCAATGCCTCTCATCAAAACACCCAACAAGTTTCAAAAGGATTGGACCAGGGGGTCCGGTTCTATGAGCCCCCAAAGCAGGTGCCCATATCTTTCATTCTTTCCAGTGGAGGGAAGGCATTTAAAAAGGCGTGCGGTCCCTTTCATTGTGATGGTGAAGAGGGACCCCTGAATAATTAATGAATACCCCTATAATAATAAATGAAAATGTGCTCTTGCCTTTAAAAGCAAGAAGGATGTCTGATGCAACGTTTAAAGTAACTGTCAGAGGCCGCACAGCCCAAACGGGAGTGGATTGAAGGTTGTAAAAAGTAGATAACAAACAGACGTCTCTGAAGGAGCTCCTTGCTAAGCTGATGACGAAGATTGACAGAGGAGTGGGAAATTACAGGAAGGTGGGACATGTTGAGTAGATAAGCCGGGGGCGGGGGGGGGGCTTGCCTGCTTGTTTTGGGGGTGAATAAAAAGGGCTTGTAGGAGAATAACTTTAACTTAGTCATTTTGAAGGCTTATGCCGGCTAAGTTCTGCTTTGATGTCAGAGTAAAATCGTTTCATACCAAGCAATGTGTGGGGCTCCGTTAATTTCCTGCTACAATGGCCAGAACTCCCTTTGGAGTTCAATTCTGCTTGTCACACCCTTGCTCCTGGCTCCACCCCCAAAGCCGCCCTGAGTCCGCTTTGGTGGGGTAGGGGCGGATATAAATCAAAATAAATAAATAAAGTCTCCTGGCTCCACCCTTAAGGTCTCCTGGCTCCACCCCCAATGTCTCCTGCCTCCATCCCTAAAGTCTCCTGGCTCCACCCCCAAAGTCTCCTGGCTCCACCCCCAAAGCCGCCCTGAGCCCACTTCAGTGGGGTAGGGCGGGATATAAATCAAATGAAATAAACAAACAAATAAATAAAGTCTCCTGGCTCCACCCCCAATGTCTCCTGGCTCCACCCCCAGTGTCTCGTGGCTCCACCCAAAGTCTCCTGGCTCCACCCCAAAGTCTCCTGGCTCCACCCAATGTCTCCTGGCTCCACCCCCAAAGTCTCCTGGCTCCACCTCAAAGTCTCCTGTCTCCACCCCTCCAGTGTCTCCTGGCTCCACCCCAAAGTCTCCTGGCTCCACCCCAATGTCTCCTGGCTCCATCCCTAAAGTCTCCTGGCTCCACCCCCAATGTCTCCTGGCTCCACCCCCAGTGCCTCCTGGCTCCACCCCAAAGTCTCCTGGCTCCACCCCCAATGTCCTCAGAGATTTCTTCAACCCTATGAAGCCAGCAGAAACCTGGCAGTGCCCAGGGGCCGGAGCAAGGCTGCAAACTCTCTCTCGACACAGTTGAAAAGGACAAGAAGTGGGTTTGGAGCCAGCATGACGAATAAGAATGCCAAGCGAGGGCCTGGTTGCACCCACCACCCCCACTCTGCGAGCTCTTACCTGCAGCGCTCCACGAATTCTGAGGCATTTACAAGGCAAGGCTCTTGCCAAGCCCTTGGCCTCCAGGAAGCAGCCAGAGCCAGGAGAAATTCCTCCATAAATCCCCCCTTAACACCCGCTTCCCACAAGCATTTCCTGGCAATTGAGAGCCGCTTAGTCTAATGGGGCTGGGCCAAGCCAGGTGTCAATGGGGGAAGGGTTATAGAATCCTAGAGTTGGAAGGGACCTCCAGGGCCATCTAGTCCAACCCCCTGCACAGTGCAGGAAACCCACAAACACCTCCCCCTAAATTCACAGGATCCACATTGCTGTCAGATGGCCATCTAGCCTCTGTTGGAAAACCTCCAAGGAAGGAGAGCCCACCACCTCCCGAGGAAGTCTCTTCTACTGAGGAATCGCTCTAATGGTCAGGAAGTTCACAAGAACCATAGAATTGGAAGGGACCTCTAGGGTCATCTAGTCCAACCCCCTGCACAATGCAGGAAACTCACAAACACCTCCTCCTAAATTCACAGGATCTTCATCGCTGTCAGAGGGGCCATCTAGCCTCTGTTGAAAGACCTCCATGGCAGGAGAGCCCACCACCTCCCGAGGAAGCCTGTTCCACTGAGGAACCGCTCTAACGGTCATTAAGTTCTTCCTAACGTTGAGCCGGAAACTCTTTTGATTTAATTTCAGCCCATTGGTTCTGGTCCTACCTTCTGGGGCCACAGAAAACAATTCCACACCCTCCTCTATATGACAGCCCTTCAAGGACTTGAAGATGGTGATCCTATAACAAAGGGAGTTCTGGCCATCACCTTTAAAGGGACCACACACCTTTTAAAATGCCTTCCTTCCATAGGAAATAATGAAGGATAGGGGCACCTTCTTTTGGGGCTCATAGAATTGGACCCCCTGGTCCAATCTTTTTGAAACTTGGGGAGGGGTAATTTGGGGAGAGGCACAGGATGCTATACTGAAAATTTGGTGCCTGTATCTCAAAAAAACAGCCCCCCCCCAGAGCCCCAGATACCCACAGATCAATTCTTCGCTATTTCCTATGGGAACAAGTGTCCACAGGGAATAATGGAGTTCCCAGCAGACATTTCCCACCCCACCCCCCCGCTTTCTGATGACCCTGAAGGGATCTCCTGGCAATGTAGCCTGCCTGGGTTTGGCCACATAGAAGCCTGGGTGCCAACCTCCAGCCTGGAGTTCCCTTGGAATTACAAGTGACGTGGTCTCCAGACAAGAGATCAGTTCCCCTGGAGAAAATGGGGGATGGACAAAATGGCTGCTTTGGAGTGTGGAATCGATGGTATTATATCCTACTGGGGTCCCCTCCCCTCTTCAACTCCCCCTTCCCTAGACTTTACCCCTCCCATGTCTCCAGAAATTTTGCAGCCCATAAGTAAAAGAGATACAGTTAACTTCTGAATGGTTAACTTTGTACTGTCTAGTTTGTCCCTCAGAAAATAGGTAGGAAGTCAATGATGAGTAGTGGGACTTGGGATTGACAGACCAGAAAAACCCAAAGGGTTACCTTGGCCCCCCACCCCCCTCCTTTAACCTTTCTTCATAGGGAAAGTGTTCCAAACCTGTAATCATTCCAGTTGCCCTTTTCTGCACTTTTTCCAATGCTATAATATCCTTTTTGAGGTGCGGTGACCAGAATTGCACACAGTATTCCAAATGGGACCGCACCATCGAGTTATACAGGGGCATTATGATTCTGGCTGATTTTTTTTTCAATTCCCTTCCTAATAATTCCCAGCATGGCCTTTTTTATTGCAATTACACACTGTCTTGACATTTTCAGGGAGTTATCTACCACAACCCCAAGATCTCTCTCTTGGTCAGTCTCTGCCAGTTCACACACCAACAACTTGTATTTGTAGCTGGGATTCTTGGCCCCAATTTGCATTACCTTTGCACTTGGCCACATTGAACCGCATCTGCCACGTTGACGCCCACTCACCCAGCCTCAACTGATCCCTTTGGAGTGCCTCACAATCCTCTCTGGTTCTCACCACCCTGAACAATTTAGTGTCATCCGCAAACTTGGCCACTTCACTGCTCACTCCCAACTCTAAATCATTTATGAACAAGTTAAAGAGCATGGGACCCAGTACCGAGCCCTGTGGCACCCCACTGCTTACCGTCCTCCACTGCGAAGACTGCCCATTTATACTCACTCTCTGCTTCCTATTAATTAGCCAGTTTTTGATCCACAAGAGGACCTGTCCTTTTACTCCATGACGAGCTTACTAAGAAGCCTTTGATGAGGAACTTTATCAAAAGCTTTCTGGAAGTCAAGGTAAACAATATCTATCAGGTCTCCTTTGTCCACATGTTTGTTCACCCCCTCAAAGAAATGTAACAGGTTAGTGAGGCAAGATCTTCCCTTACAGAACCCATGCTGAGTCTTCCTCAATAACTCGTGTTCATCAGTGTGCCTATTCATTCTGTCCTTGATAATGGTTTCTACCATTGAGGTCAGACTGACTGGCCTGTAGTTACCCGGATCTCCTCTGGAACCCTTTTTAAAGATGGGGGTGACATTTGCTACCTTCCATTCCTCAGGAACGGAGGCAGATTTCAATGAAAGATTACATATTTTTGTCAGGAGATCCACAAGTTCAACTTTGAGTTCTTTCAGAACTCTTGGATGTATGCCATCCGGACCTGGTGACTTATTAGTTTTTAATTCGTCCATCAGTTGTAGGACCTCTTCTCTTGTCACCTCAATCTGGCTCAGGTCTTTCAACACCCCTTCCAATATACGTAAGTGGTTCTGGAGAAGGCAAACACTTCTCATCTTCCACAGTGAAGACGGAGGCAAAAAATTCATTTAGCTTCTCAGCCATTTCTCTATCCTCCTTCAGTAATCCTTTTACCCCCATGGTCATCCAAGGGCCCCACGGCCTCCCTGGCTGGTTTCCTGCTTTTATTGTTGGTCTTTATGTTTTTTGCAATATGCTCCTCATGGTCCCCTTTTTGCCTGCCTGATCACTGTCTTGCATTTGATTTGCTACAGTCTGTATTCCCTTTTATTACTATCACATGGAGTAGCTTTCCACCGCTTAAAGGATTCCTTCTTACCTTTTACAGCTTCCATTACTTTGTTTGTTAACCATGCAGGCCTTTTCTTATGCCTGTTTGTGCCTTTCCTAACTTGTGGTATGTATTTTATCTGAGCTTCTAGGATTATAGTTTTAAATAGCATCCAAGCTTCCCCAAGGGTTTTGACTGTATTTAGCTTTCCTTTCAGTTTCCTCTTCACATCTCAGAGAATTTACCCCTTTTAATGTTAAACGTGGTTGTGCTGGTCTTATGTGACACAGAGGGCGTTTTCGCACTTACCTTAAGCCGGAGCGACGTCCCTCTTCACCGCGCAGCGTCTGCACGGTTTTCGCACTAATTGCTGCGGAGCACCTGGAAGAGCCGCAAAGTCCCGCGGCTTTTGCGGCGCAAATGTAAACCGTTTTTTGGGACTTTGCGGCTCTTCCAGGTGCTCTGCAGCAATTAGTGCAAAAACTGTGCAGACGTTGCACGGTGAAGAGGGACGTCGCTCCGGCTTAAGGTAAGTGCCAAAACGCCCAGAGTGTTGGACTGGAGGGGCCACTGGCCTGATCCAACAGGGCTTCTCTTATGTTCTTATGTGACACAGAGTGTTGGACTGGATGGGCCACTGGCCTGATCCAACAGGGCTTCTCTTATGTTCTTATGTGACGCAGAGTGTTGGACTGGAGGGGCCACTGGCCTGATCCAACAGGGCTTCTCTTATGTTCTTATGTGACACAGAGTGTTGGACTGGATGGGCCACTGGCCTGATCCAACAGGGCTTCTCTTATGTTCTTATGTGACGCAGAGTGTTGGACTGGAGGGGCCACTGGCCTGATCCAACAGGGCTTCTCTTATGTTCTTATGTCATACCAGGAGATCTTCAGCCACCACCTTGCAACCCTTCTCAGAGCAGACAGTCTCTCCTAATTCCTCAACCTTGCCAGTTTGCAAGTGGGTGTTTGCGAAGTTGTCGGCTGCCACGCCCAGCAAGACTAATATGACCTGGATGGGCTTCAGAGGTGTCTTTGTAGAAGCCCGCTGGGTGGACACATTCCCTGGAGGGATGCTAGACTTGAGGGACAGGTGGAGGGGAAGCCACCTCGGCCCAGGAAACAATCGCCCCTCTGAGCACTCAGACTGGAGGTTCTTTGTGCGTGGAGCTCTGCCTCGTTTCAGGCTGGGTGGAGGCAGCTTCACTGCGGGACAGCGAGAGGGGAGAAGGCCTCCAAAGGACAGCTCATGTTTCTTAGGAAAAGGAACTCAGCAGCCTCATTGGGGAGTCTGCTGTCATCACAGGCTCGAAATCCTCGTGGCCGACTGAGCCGCAGTGGGCCAAGTCTAAATTTAGCCCTGGCTTCAGGAAGCAATAAAAAGGGCAGACGAAATGAAGATGTTCACAGCCGCGTTCCCACGAGACAATGTTCCCTCTGAGCTGCAGAGTCTTGTGAGGAAAAATTCTGCTTTGAGAGCTACTGGCCTGAAAGTGGTGAGCGGCTACATCCATTAGTGTGCTCTGGGGCTATTTTTTTTCCTGAGACAAAAAAGGTGTGAGCAAGAGGCTAAAAATCTGCAAAGCTAGCTGCTCACACTAACTCAGCTTAAGGGGAACAATGACAGGAGAGCCCTTTCTTGCTAGACTACAAAAGAACAGAGCTGAGTGCTACCCTTTCAAGGACAAAGTCTCAGAGCAGCCTACAATCTCCTTTCCCTTCCTCCCCCACAACAGACACCCTGTGAGGTAGATGAAGATATTGGATTTATATCCTGCCCTCCACTCCGAAGAGTCTCAGAGCGGCTCACAATCTCCTTTCCCTTCCTCCCCCACAACAGACACCCTGTGAGGTAGATGAAGATATTGGATTTATATCCCGCCCTCCACTCCGAAGAGTCTCAGAACGGCTCACAATCTCCTTTCCCTTCCTCCCCCACAACAGACACCCTGTGAGGTAGATAAAGATATTGGATTTATATCCCACCCTCCACCCCGAAGAGTCTCAGAGGGGCTCACAATCTCTTTTCCCTTCCTCCCCCACAACAGACACCCTGTGAGGTAGATGAAGATATTGGATTTATATCCCGCCCTCCACTCCGAAGAGTCTCAGAGGGGCTCACAATCTCTTTTCCCTTCCTCCCCCACAACAGACACCCTGTGAGGTAGATGAAGATATTGGATTTATATCCCACCCTCCACTCCGAAGAGTCTCAGAGGGGCTCACAATCTCTTTTCCCTTCCTCCCCCACAACAGACACCCTGTGAGGTAGATGAAGATATTGGATTTATATCCCGCCCTCCACTCCGAAGAGTCTCAGAGCGGCTCACAAGCTCCTTTACCTTCCTCCCCCACAAAAGATACCCTGTGAGGTAGATGAAGATACTGGATTTATATCCCGCCCTCCACTCCGAAGAGTCTCAGAGGGGGCTCACAATCTCCTTTCCCTTCCTCTCCCACAACAGACACCCTGTGAGGTAGATGAAGATATTGGATTTACATCCCGCCCTCCACTCCGAAGAGTCTCAGAGCGGCTCACAAGCTCCTTTACCTTCCTCCCCCACAAAAGATACCCTGTGAGGTAGATGAAGATACTGGATTTATATCCTGCCCTCCACTCCGAAGAGTCTCAGAGCGGCTCACAATCTCCTTTCCCTTCCTCCCCCACAACAGACACCCTGTGAGGTAGATGAAGATATTGGATTTACATCCCGCCCCTCCGCTCCGAAGCGTCTCAGAGCGGCTCACAAGCTCCTTTCACTGCCTCTCCCACAAAAGATACCCTGTGAGGTAGATGAAGATATTGGATTTATATCCCGCCCTCCGCTCCGAAGCGTCTCAGAGCGGCTCACAAGCTCCTTTCACTGCCTCTCCCACAAAAGATACCCTGTGAGGTAGATGAAGATATTGGATTTATATCCCGCCCTCCACTCCGAAGAGTCTCAGAACAGCTCACAATCTCCTTGCCCTTCCTCCCCCACTACAGACTCCCTGTGAGGTGGGTGGGGCTGAGAGGGCTCTCCCAGAAGCTGCTCTGTCAAGGACAGAGTCTCAGAGTGGCCTACAATCTCCTTCACCTTCCTCCCCCACAACAGACACCATGTGAGGTCGGTGGGACTGCAGAGGGCTCTCTCAGAAGCTGCCCTTTCAAGGACAGAGTCTCAGAGCCGCTCACAATCTTCTTTCCCTTCCTCCCCCACAACAGACACCCTGTGAGGTGGGTGGGGCTGAGAGGGCTCTCTCAGAAGCTGCCGTTTCAAGGACGGAGTCTCAGAGCAGCCTACAATCTCCTTTCCCTTCCTCCCCAACAACAGACACCCTGTGAGGTGGGTGGGGCTGCAGAGGGCTCTCCAAGCAGCTGCCCTTCCAAGGACAGAGTCTCAGAGTGGCCTACAATCTCCTTTCCCTTCCTCCCCCACAACAGACACCCTGTGAAGTAGGTTGCCAATCCCAAAGTGGGGGCAGGGGATTCCCCGGTTTGGAGGCCCTCCCCCCACTTCAGGGTCATCAGAAAGCAGCAGGAGGGGAGGGGAAATGTCTGCTGGGCACGCCATTATTCCCTATGGAGACCGATTCCCTCAGAGTACAACAGAGAACTGATCTGTGGGTATCTGGGGCTCTGGGGGAGCTGTTTTTTTTGGGATAGAGGCATCAAATTCACAGCATTACATCTAGTGCCTCTCCTCCAAATACCGTCCAAATTTCAAAAGGATTGGACCAGGGGGTCCAATGCTATGAGCTCCCAAAAAGATGCCCCCATCCTTCATTATTTCCAATGGAGGGAAGGCATTTAAAAAGAGGGTGGTCCCTTTAAATGTGATGGCCAGAACTCCCTTTGGAGTTCAAAAATGCTTGTCACACCCTGGCTTCAGGCTGCACCCCCAGTGTCTCCTGACCCCACCCCCAAAGTCCCCAGATATTTCTTGAATGGGACCTGGGGACTCTAATTCTGGGCCCATCGCACAATGAGGATTAGCACTTCAGGGTTGAGGAAATCGCTGGAGATTTGGGGCGTGGGGCCTGAGGAGAGTGAGATTTGGGGAGAGGAAGGACTTCAGTGGGGCACAGTGCCATACAGCCCACTTTCGAAACTGGCCATTTTTTCCAAGGGAACTGATTTCTGTTGCTGGTCATCCCAGGAGATATTTTAGCACAGGGGTGGCCAAACTTTCTTAAGGTAAGGGCTGCATAGAAGAAATGTCAGATGTTTGAGAGCCGCAGGGAAAGAAGGTAGGAAGGAAAATAGATGAGGGAGGGAGAGGTGGAAAGCAAGCAACTTTAACTTCAGATGACAATTCTGGTCACCGCCCCTCAAAAAGGATATTATAGCATTGGGAAAAGTGCAGAAAAGGGCAGCTAGAATGATTAAAGGTTTGGAACACTTTCCCTATGAAGAAAGGTTGAAACGCTTGGGGCCCTTTAGCTTGGAGAAACGTCGACTGCAGGGTGACATGATAGAGGTTGAAAAGATTATGCATGCGATGGAGAAAGTAGAGAAAGAAGTACTTTTCTCCCTTTCTCACAATATGTCAGGCTCTGTAACTTTACTGTGCTAAAAGCTATAAAATACTAACCTATGGACTCTTCATACTAACCCCAAAGCTTTTGTTGTACTTTAACTAGCCTGCATATCAAAGGGAGGTTGTCTGAAGTGTTAACCTTGCATAGAGTGTGAAAGGAGCAAAGGAATGTGTCCGTTAATAGATACCATGTCCGGCCAGCATCCTCCCTTAGGCAAAGAGATAAGGGGGAGCTCTCATGTGAAAGTTTGCACCTTCGGCCCCTTTTGTTATGAGAATAACTTTGTTTAGAAAATGATTTGATGTAGAATTCCATAAAATCCAGAGACCCCTAGTCTCTGGCATTAGTCGCAATCTATGTATCTTGCAATGAGTTTCTAATAAAGTATACATTGTCTTCAATGAATAATGGCCTTGAGTCTCCATTGCCTGACACAATACAAGAACTTGTGGGCATTCAATTAAATTTCTGAGCAGTCCGGTTAGAATGGACAAAAGGAAGTCCTTCTTCACCCAAAGGGGGATTAACATGTGGAATTCACTGCCACGGGAGGTGGTGGCGGCTACAAGCATAGCCAGCTTCAAGAGGGGATTGGATAAAAATATGGAGCAGAGATCCATCAGTGGCTATTAGCCACAGCATATTATTGGAACTGTCTGGGGCAGTGATGCTCTGTATTCCTGGTGCTTGGAAGAAGAAGAAATTGGATTCATATTCCGCCCTCCACTCAGAGTGGCTCACAATCTCCTTTATCTTCCTCCCCCACAACAAACACCCTGTGAAGTGGGTGGGACTGAGAGGACTCTCACAGCAACTGCCTTTTCAAGGACAACCTCTGCCAGAGCTATGGCTGACCCAAGGCCATTCCAGCATGTGCAAGTGGAGGAGTTGGGAATCAAACCCGGTTCTCCCAGATAAGAGTCCGCACACTTAACCACTACACCAAACTGGCTCTACATCAAGCTGGCTTGGGGAAGGGGGGCAAAGTGGAAGGGCTTCTAGCCCCACTTGTAAACCTTCTGATGGCACTTGGGGGGTTTTTGGCCACTGTGTGACACAGAGTGTTGGACTGGATGGGCCATTGGCCTGATCCAACAGGGCTTCTCTTATGTTCTTATGTGACACAGAGTGTTGGACTGGATGGGCCATTGGTCTGATCCAACATGGCTTCTCTTATGTTCTTATGTGACACAGAGTGTTGGACTGGAGGGGCCACTGGCCTGATCCAACAGGACTACTCTTATGTGACACAGAGTGTTGGACTGGAGGGGCCACTGGCCTGATCCAACAGGACTACTCTTATGTGACACAGAGTGTTGGACTGGATGGGCCATTGGCCTGATCCAACATAGCTTCTCTTATGTTCTTTGTGACACAGAGTGTTGGACTGGAGGGGCCACTGGCCTGATCCCACAGGGCTTCTCTTATGTTCTTATGTGACACAGAGTGCTGGACTGGAGGGGCCACTGGCCTGATCCCACAGGGCTTCTCTTATGTTCTTATGTGACACAGAGTGTTGGACTGGAGGGGCCATTGGCCTGATCCAACAGGGCTTCTCTCATGTTCTTATGTGACACAGAGTGTTGGACTGGAGGGGCCACTGGCCTGATCCAACAGGACTACTCTTATGTGACACAGAGTGTTGGACTGGATGGGCCATTGGGCTCATCCAACATAGCTTCTCTTATGTTCTTATGTGACACAGAGTGTTGGACTGGATGGGCCATTGGGCTCATCCAACATAGCTTCTCTTATGTTCTTATGTGACACAGAGTGTTGGACTGGATGGGCCACTGGCCTGATCCAACAGGACTTCTCTTATGTCCTTATGTTCTTATGATGCAGTCTGTAAGCTGCCAGCTGGCTTGGCTTGGAGAAGTGATTTAAAGAGACAAATGCCTTCTCCAAGCTGGCCAACGAGGCACTGGGGCTTGGAGAGGCACACAGTATTTGTGAAAGAGCCATACGTGGCTTCTGAGACTCAGTTTGGCCACCCCTGTTATAGAATCTCTTGCCCAAGGAAGGACTGAGGGTCAGGAGATGAGCACCTGCCTGGCTTGCAGAAGGTCCCAGGTTCAATCCTTGGCACCTACATCTAAAAGAACCAGGTAGTTGGTGATGGGAAAGACCTGAGACCCTGGAGAGCCACTGCCGGTCTGAGTAGACAAGACTGACCTTGGCAGATCTTGGTAGATCATGTGCTCGTTTAGAAACTGTGGGTTGCGGCTCTATCGGGAAAGATATTATTAGGCTGTGTTGCCTAGAGCTGTCCATAAATCGGAGCTGCAACCCCGAGGAGACTATAATCTGCCTTTCTCCAGGGAAGAGATCAAAGTTGCCTTGCACGGAGAAGAAAGGAGGGCTAGAAATAGTTTAATGAATAAACTAATAAATAACCAGGGTGGGAGAGGCCGGGAGAGAAGATTGTTGGTGCTGGAATGAGCAACTCAGAGTGCCAAGAAGTGGTGGGCACCACATAACACTAAGTATGTATAGGCAGGGTTGCCAAGTCCAATTCAAGAAATTGTTATATGAGCAGAGCCTCGTGGCGCAGAGTGGTAAAGCTGCAGTACTGCAGTCAGAGCCCTCTGCTCACGACCTGAGTTCGATCCTAGTGGAAGTTGGGTTCAGGTAGCCGGCTCGAGGTTGACTCAGCCTTCCATCCTTCCGAGGTCGGTCAAATGAGTCCCCAACTTGCTGGGGGGGGGGGGGGAAGTGTAGATAACTGGGGAAGGCCATGGCAAACCACCCTGTAAAAAGTCTGCCGCGAAAACGTTGTGAAAGCAACGTCACCCCAGAGTCGGAAACGACTGGTGCTTGCACAGGGGACCTTTCCTTTCATTGTTATTATGATGTAGACATTAAGAATATGGGAAGGAAAAACCTTGTGGGTTTCTTTGTTGTTGAAAGAGTCACATGTCCAGTAAAACCTTCGGTCTGATTTCATTGTGATATCGTGATTATAATACCCAGATAACTATATATTTTGATTTGCTTGTTTAATTTGTTGTTGCGGTGCTGTCGTAACCACGGAATGTATCGTTGTTACTGGGCCAACATGTGAGTCAGGGCGCTGGCCAGATGGACCTTCACTGGTCTGAACCAGTAGTTCTTAATAAAACCAACACCGTTTGGGCCGCTGACACCAAAACAATGACCCAGTTCCCACTAGAGCTTTAATCCTGGTTTAACTCTGTCCCCAAACTGACTTTCTACACTCAAACCATAGAATCATAGAGTCATAAAGTTGGTTTCTCTGCTTCTATGATTCTACTGTAGGGTTGCCAAGTCCAATTCAAGAAATATCTGGGGACTTTGGGGGTGGAGCCAGAAGACTTTGGGGGTGGAGCCAGGAGCAAGGTTGTGACAAGCACAATTGAACTCCAAGGGAATTCTGGCCATCACATTTCAAGGGACCGCACGCCTTTTAAATGCCTTCCTTCCACTAGAAATAATGGATAGGGGCACCTTCTTTGGGGCTCATAGAATTGGACCCTGGTCCAATCTTTTTGAAACTTGGGAGGTATTTTGGGGAGAGGCACTAGATGCTATACTGAAAATTTGGTGCCTCTATCTCAAAAAACAGCCTTCCCAGAGCCCCCGATACCCATGGATCAATTCCCTATCATTCCCTATGGGAATCGTTCATGGAGATGCATGATGGCTCTGGGGGCGGGGCTTCCCCCGCTGGCCAGCTGGCTGGGGGAGGGGGGGAAGCCTGTAAAAGCGGGGGATCCCCCTCTGGGACCTGAGGATTGGGAAGCCTATTCTACTGTTGAAGGTCAGTTTTTAATCTGCACAGCCAATCCAATCTCCAGTGACCAATCAGAAGCCCTGCGGGGCAAGAGCCCTCCCTGGCCCCACCCACTTTCTTCTGACCAGGTCCAAGGAA
Source organism: Heteronotia binoei (assembly GCF_032191835.1). NCBI lineage: Eukaryota > Metazoa > Chordata > Lepidosauria > Squamata > Gekkonidae > Heteronotia > Heteronotia binoei. The sequence continues at coordinate 3,320,018 of NC_083224.1, forward strand.
AGGGGTCGGTGGGGACCCCTAAGCTAGAAGAAGAAGAAGACTGCAGATTTATAGCCCGCTCTTCTCCCTGAATCAGAGACTCAGAGCAGCTCATAGTCTCCTATATCAGGGGTGGCCAACGGTAGCTCTCCAGATGTTTTTTGCCTACAACTCCCATCAGCCCCAGCCAGCATGGCCAATGGTTGGGGCTGATGGGAGTTGTAGGCAAAAAAACATCTGGAGAGCTACCGTTGGCCACCCCTGTCCTATATCTTCTCCCCGAACAACAGACCCGACTCTCGCAGATAAGAGTCCGCACACTTCACCAAGCTAGTCTTTGGAATGCTTGGCCAGCTCAGGAAGGAGGGTTGACAAATCCAAGGAGTATCTGGGGACTTTGGGGGTGGAGCCAGGAGACATTGGAGGCAGAGCCAGGAGCAAGGGGGTGACAAGCACAATTGAACTCTGAAGGGAGTTCTGGCCATCACATTTAAAGGGACCGCACACCTTTTAAATGCCTTCTCTCCAGTGGAAACAATGAAGAGCCGGTTTGGTGTAGTGGTTAAGTGTGCGTACTCTTATCTGGGAGAACGGGGTTTGATTCCCCACTCCTCCACTTGCACCTGCTGGCATGGCCTTGGGTCAGCCATAGCTCTGGCAGAGGTTGTCCTTGAAAGGGCAGCTGCTGTGAGCGCCCTCTCCAGCCCCACCCACCTCACAGGGTGTCTGTTGTGGGGGAGGAAGGGAAAGGAGATTGTGAGCCCCTCTGAGACTCTTCGGAGTGGAGGGCGGGATATAAATCCAATATCTTCATCTACCTCACAGGGTGTCTGTTGTGGGGGAGGAAGGTCAAGGAGATTCTGAGCCGCTCTGAGACTCTTCGGAGAGGAGGGCGGGATAGAAATCCAGTATCTTCATCTACCTCACAGGATGTCTGTTGTGGGGGGGGGGGAGGAAAGTAAAGGAGATCGTGAGCCGCTCTGAGACTCTTTGGAGTGGAGGGCGGGATAGAAATCCAATATCTTCTTCTTCTTCTTCTTCTTGAAGGACAGGGGCACCTTCTTTTGGGTCTCATAGAATTGGACCCCCTGGACCAATCTTTGGAGGGTACTTTGAGGAGAGGCACTGGATGCTATGCTGAAAATTTGGTGCCTCTACCTTAAAACAAACAGCCCCTCCAAAGCTCCAGATACTCACAGATCAATTCTCCATTATACCCTATGCGAATTGTTCTCCATAGGGAATAAAGGAGTGCCCAGCAGACATTTCCCTCCCTCCCCCCCACTTTCTGATTACGCTTCCTTTTGCTCAGTGCCCTGGATCACGTGGGAGAGATACAAAGGTTTTCTGTTTACTGTGGCCCCAGTAGGTAGGACCAGAACCAACGGGTTGAAATTAAATCAAAAGAGTTTCTGCCTCAACATTCGGAAGAACTTCCTGACCGTTAGAGCGGTTCCTCAGGCTTCCTCCTTGGGAGGTGGTGGGCTCTCCTTCCTTAGAGGTTTCTAAACAGGCTAGATGGTCATCTGACAGCAATGAAGATCCTGTGAATTTAGGGAGAGGTGTTTGTGAGTTTCCTGCATTGTGCAGAGGGTTGGACTAGATTACCCTGGAGGTCCCTTCCAACTCTAGGGTTCTATGAACTTCCTGACCGTTTGAACAGTTCCTCAGTGGAACGGGCTTCCTTGGGAGGTGGTGGGCTCTCCTTCCTTGGAGGTTTTTCAACAGAGGCTAGATGGCCCTCTGACAGCAATGAAGGTCCTGTGGATTTAGGAGGAGGGGTTTGTGAATTCCCTGCATTGTGCAGGGGGTTGGATTAGATGACCCTAGAGGTCCCTTCCAGCTCTAGGATTCTGCAGCTTAGAGGGAACATTGGTTGTAATATAATTATTTGAATTGCCTTATACACAGCATTTGGTCCACAGTTTCTAACTACCCACCTGGGGATTGGCAACCCAGGTCCTCTGCAATCCCAGCTTTCGTTTTTAAAAGAAAGAGGCACATCTGTCCTGTTGTGGGAAAGGACTGGGCCAAGCGAAGAAGCCAGCTAGAGGGGGCCCTCCCTCCAGCCGCTCCACCCTGCATGTGCCACTCACTGTTTGCCTTTCCCTTCGACAAGCGGATGCCTATTACTAATCCCCTTGCGACGTGCCCAGAGCCAAGGGCCCATGAACTTCGCTTTCCCTGGAAGCCCTGCGGTTTTCCTGCCTTTCTCCCACTTCTCCTCCTGCCTCTCTGGCCTCCCCTCCTCGGATGAGAGCTTGAGGGGTGGGGGTGTTTGCTCTAGAGGACTATAAAAGTGGACTGGAGGGAAGGGAAGGCAGTGGCCGGTGTGTGTAGGGCTGACAGCAACCAGAGAAGAGAGCTGGGCGGAGAAGGCAGAAGACTCCAGCGTGGGGCAGAATGGCTGAAGGTAAATGCAACAGGCTGTTGCAAGGATTCCCCCCTCCCTTCCTGTCTCCGGGCTCCTTCTGTAACCGAATGCTTCTCCCTTCCTTGTATCCTGCCAAAGGTTAACCGTGCCGTTCCTTCCTCCATGCATGTTCATGTGTCCCGTGTGCTAATTCTGCAAGGAGCCCGAGGCGCAGGACCGGCTCAACATGTTTTTTGAGGGGGGGGGATTAAAAAATGATATTGGATTTATTTCCTTCCCTCCACTCCGAAGAGTCTCAGAGCGGCTCACAATCTCCTTTACCTTCTTCCCCCACAACAGACACCCTGTGAGGTAGATGAAGATATTGGATTTATATCCCGCCCTCCACTCAGAAGAGTCTCAGAGAGGCTCACAATCTCCTTTCCCTTCCTCCCCCACAACAGATACCCTGTGAGGTGGGTGGGGCTGAGAGAGCTCTCCCAGCAGCTGCCCTTTCAAGGACAACCTCTGCCAGAGCTATAGCTGACCCAAGGCCATTCCAGCTGCAAGTGGAGGAGTGGGGAATCAAACCCGGTTCTCCCAGATAAGAGAGCTCTGGCTGACCCAAGGCCATTCCAGCAGCTGCAAGTGGAGGAGGGGGGAATCAAACCCGGTTCTCCCAGATAAGAGTCCACACAAACTGGCCCCCTTTTGGGCCATTTTGTTTTATGGTCCCATAGAATACAATGGACTCCATGTTCAATTCAGCGCCCCCCCCCCGCTGTGTCGGTGCCCGGGACAAACATCCCCCTCTGCCCCCTCTTAGATCTGGCCCTGCCCGAGGGGAGAACACACAGTGTGACTTGGTAGCTCAGACGCAACCCGCCCTATAAATGATCCTGTTTTATAACAAAACTTCATAGTTTCACTCCCTTTAGCCTCAGCGCTATTAAGAATGCCTTTCCGAAAGAAGAAAGTTTTGATTAAGAAGCAACATTTCGTTGTCGTTTGTTTGTTTTTAATCAAGCCGATGCAGGAAAAAAATATTCTGACATTATTAGAAGGAGGTTTCCACCCCCACTTCCCCATACAAGAACAGTCTATAAAAGGGATGGCCAAACCTGCTTAACGTAAGAGCCACATAGAATAAATATCAGATGTTTGAGAGCCTCAAGACATGAACATCAGACGCTTGGGAGCCGCAAGGAAAGAAGGAAGGAAAGCAAATAGATTGGGGGGGATGGAGAGGTGGAAAGGAAGCAACTTTAACTTCAAATGTGTTCTCCAAGCCACCGGTTGGCTTGGCTGGGAGAAGCGATTTAAAGAGAGCAACGCCTTCTCCTAGCCGGCCAACGGGGCAGCGGGGGGCTTCGAGAGCCACACAATATGTGTGAAAGAGCCACATGTGGAGCCTGAGCCGCAGTCTGGCCACCCCTGGTCTATAATATATGACATACCCAAAATCTTCTCGCTATCCCTGGACCAAAAGAAGCCCGCTTAAAATCTACTAGGGACAGGGCCTTCTCCGTTATGGCCCCTACATGGTGGAAGCAGCTGCCGGAGGAGGTGAGGGCCCTGCGGGACCTTATTCAGTTCCGCAGGGCCTGTAAGACAACCCTCTTCCGGCTAGCTTACACCTAACTGATATGGGAAATTAAATGTAGCTCCACCAGATTCTTGCTATACATACTGTTGTAATGCTTAATGTTTTTTAAGGTTTTAATTGTTTGGATTGTTTTAAATGTTTACGTATTTAAATGCCAATTCAATTTTACGTTTGACTATCTGTTGCGAGCCGCCCTGAGCCACCTTCGTGGGAAGGGTGGGATATAAATCATAAATAAAATACGTAATGAGCAGCAATGCAAAGAAGGAGACTTTGGACTTTGTGCCTGGACCTGTCTTGCGATGGGTCAGTTGCCGTGGAAGTGCGATAGATATTCTTTCAAAGTTCCTGCCCGTTGGCCACATCCAGTATCCCATTAGAAGGAAAGCCCTCAGGCTAAGCTCAAAGACAGCATGAAAGAGTGGTTAGAGGAGTGGTTAGAAGGGAAGCCCTCAGGCTAAGCTCAAAGACGGCATGAAAGAGCGAGCGGTTAGAGGAGTCGGAACTGAAAGACCACAGGTTGGAATCCATGCTTATAGGGGTGGCCTTGAGGCGGTCACACATGTTCAGCTTAACCTACCACGCAGGGTCGTTGTGCGGATAAAGTAGAGGAGAGGCGAGAACAATCTAAGCTACTGTAGGTCCTCCATACGGGGAGAAGGCAGGGTAGAAAGGAAGCAGAAATGGGGGATTTTGAGGAGAGCGTTTTGAGGAGAGGCACTAGAAGCTATGCTGCAAAAAGCAGCCCCCCCCAGGACCCCTGATAGCCATAAATCATTTCTCCGTTATACCCTATGGGAATCAGTCTCCATAGGGAATAATGGAGTGCTGAGCAGACATTTCTCTTCCCCCTCCTTTCTGATGACCCTGAAGCGGGGGGAGGGCCTCCAAACTAGGGGACCCCCCTGCTCCCACCTGGGGATTAATAATATAAACCACCACTGGTTATAGGTGACCAAATTACTATGCTGTACTAGGGCATATAGGCAAACAAACGAGAAAGAGATGCAAAACCCATCCGCCAATCTTCCAGGCAAGGAGTCCCGATGTGCAGACAGTCGACTTAAAGGGTCCTGCGTGGATTATTCTTCCACCGTAGGGTGCTCCATAGAATCTTAAAAGAAGACGTCCCTGTTCAAATGTGCTTGCAGCATCGCTTCCAAAGCGTTTCCCACCGCTTCATCTTTGTCATGAATACAGGGGAAGAAAAATTCTCCAAGGAACTCTAAACTGGCGTGACGCTCGCAAGCGGCTAAGGCCGGAGCTGCCAGCCCTGGAAGCCCATTTGCGGGGGATCCCCCGGTTTGGAGGCCCTTCCCGGGTCATCAGACAGTGTGCGGGGGAGGGGGGGGAGATGTCTGCTGGGCACTCCATGATTCCCTATTGGGACCAACTCCCATAGGGTATAAGAGAGAACTGATCCACGGGTATCTGGGGCTCTGGGAGGACTGTTCTTTTAGGCAGAGGCACCAAATTTGCAGCATAGCATCCAATGCCTCTTCTTAAAGCACCTTCCAAGTTCCAATTGGACCAGGGGGTCCAATTCTATGAGCCCCCAAAGAAGGTGCCCTGATCCTTCATTCTTTCCAATGGAGGGAAGGCATTGAAAAGGTGTGCAGTGGTCCCTTTCAATGTGATGGCCGGAACTCCCTTTGGAGTTCCGTTCTGCTTGTCACAACCTTGCTCCTGGCTCCACCCCCAAAGTCTCCTGGCTCCACCTCCAAAGTCTCCTGGCTCCACCCGCAAAGTCTCCTGGCTCCATCCCCAAAGTCTCCTGGCTCCATCCCCAAAGTCTCCTGGCTCCATCCCCAAAGTCTCCTGTCTCCACCTCCACAGTCTTCTGTCTCCACCCCCAAAGTCTCCTGGCTCCAACTCCAAAGTCTCCTGTCTCCACTCTCAAAGTTTCCTGGCTCCACCTCCAAAGTCTCCTGTCTCCACCTCCAAAGACCCCAGATACTTTTTGAATTGGACCTGGCAACTCGACAAGCTGACCTACAGGCGGTGGTGATGGGGGTGGAAAGCACAGCTGACCTATAGCTGCCCCAGAGGGCAAGAAGAGACGTCCAGAGGTGTTGGTTTCTTTACTTATGAACATATGAACATCTGAAGCTGCCTTATACTGAATCAGACCTTTGGTCCATCAAAGTCAGTATTGTCTTCTCAGACTGGCTGCGGCTCTCCAGGGTCTCAAGCTGAGGTTTTTCACACCTATTTGCCTGAACCCTTTTTGGAGATGCCAGGGATTGAACCTGGGACCTTCTGCTTCCCAAGCAGATGCTCTACCCCTGAGCCACCGTCCCTCCCCTGCTCTCCAGGGTCTCAAGCTGAGGTTTTTCATACCTATTTGCCTGGACCCTTTTTTGGAGATGCCAGGGATTGAACCTGGGACTTTCTGCTTCCCAAGCAGATGCTCTACCACTGAGCCACCGTCCCTCCCCATTATTATTCTTGCCTGCCTCCACGTCATGCTCCTGGTATTCCTTGGAGGTCGCCCTTCCCAATTCTAGCCGGGGTCAGCCCCACTTAGCTTCTGAGGAGATGGAGCTCTTCTGGGCTACCTGGGTCAGGGGACTTACCTAAACCTCCCCCTTTTCACCCTAATCGGGACACTCATTCGTTTATCCTCTCGTCCTTTTTTGACAAATGCTGAAAATATCCAGCTGGAGCTTTCTTGGCATCGACTTAGGCTTCGGCTCGGGCTGCCAAGTGTTTGGGTAATTGGGGGACTCGATGCTGGTGCACGTCTTTTTATTTTTCCCCAAAAGAAAGTGAAGTAGAGCCTGCCGAACAGGGGCTTCAGAGCTGCTCGGCCACAGAACGTTCCGAGTAGCCGCGTAAACACTGCCGAGAGTTGCCTGGAAAGCGAGCCAGACGATGAGAGCCATTAAAAGTGCGTTTTGTTCATTTCCCCAAAGGAAGGTTAAGAGGGGACTTTCACGGAAAGTGTTTCATGTTCAAAATGAAGCACGTAGAGGGGAAAACGGCCAACGGGATGTGATGAGTACCTCTTGTGAGCTGCCAACGAGGGGTGGAGTGCTGGAGGAGGAGTCTTGACCCACAAGCAGTGGCTGAGGCCCAACAGGATTCTGGAGGGCGGAACATACTGGACAGCTGGCTTGCCAACCTCCAGGCGCCACCTGGAGATCTCCCGCTATTGATTTCCTGAAGACAAGAGATCAGTCCCCCTGGAGAAAATGGCTGCTTTGGTGGGCGGAGTCTATGGCATTGCACCGCGTTGTGGCTCCTCCCTGCCCCCAAACTGTGCCCTCCTCAGCCTCCAACCCCAAAGTCTCTGGGTGTTTCCCAGCTTGGGTTGCCAACCTCCAGGGGGTAGTTGGAGATCTTTTGCGATTGCAACTGGTCTCCAGGCAACAGGGATCATCTGACAGCAGTGAAGATCCTGTGCATTTGGGGGAGGGGCTTGTGAGTTCCCTGCATTGGGCAGGGGGTTGGACTAGATGACCCTGGAGGTCCCGTCCAGCTCTAGGATTCTATGCTTTAACTGGGCTCTCCTTCCTGGGAGGTTTTTCAAGAGAGGCTGGATGGCCCCCTGACAGCAATGAGGGTCCTGTGGATTGAGGGGGAGGGGCTTGTGAGTTCCCTGCATTGGGCAGGGGTTGGACTAGATTACCCTGGATGTCCCTTCCAAATCTAGGATTCTATGCTTTAACTGGGCTCTCCTTCCTGGGAGGTTTTTCAACAGAGGATGCATGGCCCTCTGACAGCAATGAGGGTCCTGTGGATTGAGGGGGAGGGGCTTGTGAGTTCCCTGCATTGTGCAGGGGGTTGGACTAGATGGCCCTGGAGGTCCGTTCCAACTCTAGGATTCTATGCTTTAACTGGGCTCTCCTTCCTGGGAGGGGTTTCAAGAGAGGCTGCGGGAGCCCCTGACACCAACGAGGGTCCTGTGGATTGAGGGGAGGGGCTTGTGAGTTCCCTGCATTGTGCAGGGGGTTGGACTAGATGGCCCTGGAGGTCCCTTCCCACTCTAGGATTCTATGATTCCCCTGGAGAAAATGGTCGCTAGACTCTATGCCAGGGTACGGGGTGGTTTGCTATTGCCTTCCCCAGTCCTCTACACTTCCCCCCACCCCCTACAAGCTGAGTACTCATTTTACCGACCTCAGAAGGATGGAAGGCTGAGTCAACCTGGAGCTGGCTACCTGAACCCAGCTTCCACCAGGATCGAACTCAGGTCGTGAGCAGAGACTGCAGTACTGCAGCTTTAACACTCTGCACCACGGGGCTCTCTTAAGGTAAAGGTAGTCCCCTGTGCAAGCACCAGTCGTTTTCGACTCTGGGGTGACGTTGCTTTCACAGCGTTTTCACAGCAGACTTTTTATGGGGTGGTTTGCCATTGCCTTCCCCAGTCATCTACACTTTCCCCCCAGCAAGCTGGGTCTTCATTTTACCGACCTCAGAAGGATGGAAGGCTGAGTCAACCTCGAGCCGGCTACCTGAAAACCCAGCTACCACTGGGGATCGAACTCAGGTCATGAGCAGAGCTTAGGACTGCAGTACTGCAGCTTTAGCATTCTGCGGCATAGGCTCATTCAACTTAAACTTAAATTCAAAAATAAACTTAAAACATGCTTAAAATGTTAGCACTCACTGGTCTTAAAGGTGCTCTCTTTGTATTTATCCCAAGGGAATCCAGGGAACCAGACAAAGGAAGCTTCCTTCTTTCCTTCGTCCCCCAGGGGACCAGGAGGGGAGGAGCCTCAGCCAATAGAAGGAAGAGAGGCTTGGCTTGGCTCACTAGCTCCACTGTGCAATTGAGAGAGCCTGGGAAAACAAGCTCTGCCTCCCCCATTCCTCCCTGAGCCTCAGCCAATGGAAAAAATAGAGGTTTTGCTAAGTACCTCCTGTGCAATTGAGCAAGCCTTGCAAAGCAAACTGTGATGCAGAAGGAAGCAAGATATAGGGAAAAGGAAGTTGGCCAGTTGCTCAGGGGCCTGATAGGAGCCCTCAGAAGGACTGATTTGGCCCCAGAACCACATACTTGACACCTCTCCTCCAAAGCATCCAATTTCTCCAGAGGAACCAATCTCTGTAGTCTGCGCATGAGCTGTAATTCCTGGGGATCCCCAGATCCCAGATCCTTTCTGAAAAGCAGGTTGGGGAGAGGGGGAGAAAGAGGTGAAGGTGTTAAACACACATCCTGCCCCTCAGCAGAAAAACTCCCGGCCTCTGGAGGCTGCTCTTGATGGGGGAAAGCCATAAAAATATAATGCTCTCAGCTGGAGGCTGCAGCTGGTTTGGCCGCACAACAAAGTCTGAGAACGGAGGAAGCATCTTGAAAGCTTCCTCTTTGAAGCGGTTTTCTTCGAAGTGTTCCACTTGATGTTTTAATCGTTCCGCGATATCTTTTGGATTGCGTTCCCATTGTTTCAGGCCATTGTTCCAGCTGCCTTGGATATTTTTAATATGTACAGTATAAATATTATACTGCTCCGTTGTGCCAGGGGGGTTCCGACATTGGTTTGCAGCAGATCTGAGAAACACAGTGATAGAAAGAATGTGTGTGTGTGCTTTGCAAGACTTGTTCAATCGCGCAGGAGTTACAGAGCAAAACCTCTATTTTCTCTATTGGCTGAGGCTCCCCAAGGGAGGAAGGGGGGGAAGGAAGAGCTTGCTTTGCCAGGCTATCACAATTGCAGGCAGGGGTTTGGGGGCAGCCTTCGGGGACGGAGATTGTCGTGGCTTCCTTGGGACAGCAATGGCTCGGGTTTTCTGGCAGCCTGGCCCCGGGGTTGCCACTCTCCAGGTCGGGCCTGCCGACCTCTCAGAATAACAACTGATTTCCAGGTTACAGAGATCAGTCCCCTTTTGTGGAAATGGCAGCTTTGGAGTTGGCATCGGTGTCAAGTTTGGAATTCTAGCAGGAGCTCCTTTGCATATTAGGCCACACACCCCTGATGTAGCCAATCCTCCTGGAGCTTACAGTAGGACATGTACTAAGATAATAATAATAATAATAATAAATTTTATTTATATCCCGCCCTCCCCACCTAGGCAGGCTCAGGGCGGCTAACAACAATAAGAGCCCTATAAGCTCTTGGAGGATTGGCTACATCAGGGAGATGTGGCCTAATATGCAAAGGAGTATCTGCTACACCAGTTTGGTGCAGTGCAGGAGTGGCCAACGGTAGCTCTCCAGATGTTTTTTGCCTACAATTCCCATCAGCCCCAGCCATTGGCTATGCTGGCTGAGGCTGATGGGAGTTGTAGGCAAAAACATCTGGAGAGCTACCGTTGGCCACCCCTGGTGTAGTGGTTAAGTGCGCGGACTCTTATCTGGGAGAACTGCGTTTGATTCCCCACTCCTCCATTTACAACTGCTGGAATGACCTTGGGTCAGCCATAGCTATCCCAGGAGTTGCCCTTGAAAAGGCAGCTGCTGTGAGAGCCCTCTCAGCCCCACCCACATCACAGGGTGTCTGTTATGGGGGGAGAAGACAAAGGAGGTTGTAAGCCGCTCTGTGTCTCCGATTCAGAGAAGAGCGGGGTATAAATTTGCAGTCTTCCCCAAACCTTGCCCTCCACGGGTTCTTCCTGCAATCTCCAGGATTTTCTCATCCCAGAGTTGGCAACCCTAACCACTGCTCTCAGCTTCGTAACAGGAAATTTTCCACAAATGTCGCCTCTGGTTATAGCCCTGAAATTCCTTTGAAGAAGAAGATATTGGATTTATATCCCGCCCTCCACTCTGAAGAGTCTCAGAGCGGCTCACAATCTCCTTTCCCTTCCTCCCGCACAACAGACACCCTGTGAGGTAGATGAAGATATTGGATTTATATCCTGCCCTCCACTCCAAAGAGTCTCAGAGCGGCTCACAATCTCCTTTCCCTTCCTCCCCCACAACAGACACCCTGTGAGGTAGGTGAAGATATTGGATTTATATCCCGCCCTCCACTCCGAAGAGCCTCAGAGCGGCTCACAATCTCCTTTCCCTTCCTCCCCCACAACAGACACCCTGTGAGGTAGATGAAGATATTGGATTTATATCTCGCCCTCCACTCAATCCCCCGACATTTCAATCCCCCGGCATTTCCCGTTAAAAAGACCAGACAGTAGTTGATGTGACAGACCTCAGCCTGAGACCATGGAGAGCTGCTACCAGTCTGAGTAGACAATACTGAGGTTGATGGACTGATGGTCAAAGCTCTCTCCAAATCCTCAACCATTCTTTTTAAATCCCCCTGCCCAGTTCATTCAGCCTTTGCTCGTATGATCTGGCTGCAGTTTGTTTAGCCGTTCCGTCAAAATGAATGACGTCAGCCCCATCAACTAGGCCTGGGAGAGTGTAGGTGAGTGGTTAGTGCCAAGTGGGGCCCCCAGCTCTGAGAGAGGATCCGGGATGACCTTGACAGGCTGGAAAACTGAGCTAAAATCAATAAAATGAATTTGAACAGGGATAAATGTATTTAGGTAGGAGAAATCCCATGCATGGTTATAGGATGGGGCAGACTTGACTTAGCAGTTGTCTGTGCAAAAAGGATCTCGGGGTCTTAGTGGATCATATGCTGAACATGAGTCAACGGTGTGATGCGGTGCCTAAAAAGGCAAAGGCAATTTTGGGCTGTATCCACAGAAGTCTAGTGTCCAGATCACGTGATGTGATGGTATCACTTTACTCTGCTCTGGTAAGACCTCATCTGGAGTCTTGTGTTCAGTTTTGGGCACCACGTTTTAAGAAGGATCTAGACAAGCTGGAAGGAGTCCAGAAGAAGGCAGCAAAGATGGTGAGGGGTCTGGAGACCAAGTCCTGTGAGGAAAGGTTGAAGGAGCTGGGGATGTTTAGCCTGAAGAGGAGGCAGCTGAGAGGTGATAGAATCATCATCTTCAAGTCCTTGAAGGACTGTCCTATAGAGGATGGTGTAGAATTGTTTTCTGTGGTCCCAGAAGGTACGACCAGAACCAATGGGTTGAAATTAAATCAAAAGAATTTCCGGCTCAACATTAGGAAGAACTTCCTGACCGTTAGAGCAATTCCTCAGTGGAACAGGCTTCCTCGGGAGGTGGTGGGCTCTCCTTCCTTGGAGGTTTTTCAACAGAGGCAAGATGGCCATCTGACGGCGATGAAGATCCTGTGAATTTAGGGGGAGGTGTTTGTGAGTTTCCTGCATTGTGCGGGGGGTTGGACTAGAAGACCCTGAAGGTCTCTTCCAACTCTATGGGCATTTTCCCACAGAGCTTACCTCGGCGTGACGTCCATCTTCACCACGCAGCATCTGCGTGGATTTCCCACCAACTGCTCCGCATAACCAGGAAGAGCCGCGGCTTTTGCGCCACTAACGTAAACTGGATTTTAGCGGTTTACATCTGCGATGCAAAAGGTCCGGCACTTCCTAGTTCTGCGGAGCAGTTGGTGGGAAATCCACGCAGACGCTGCGCGGTGAAGAGGGACGTCGCTCCGAGGTAAGCTCTGTGGGAAAACGCCCTATGATTCTATGATTCTCAGCCTTTGCTCCATAGTCTGGGGGAGTCATTATGACAGTCTATTGTATGGAGTTGTTTCCTGCCACCTACACATTCATCACTCCCCCTACATACACACCCAATATGAACATGTGAAGCTGCCTTCTACTGAATCAGACCCTCTTTGGTCCATCAAAGTCAGTCTTGTCTCCTCAGACTGGCGGCGGCTCTCCAGGGCCTCAAGCTGAGGTTTTTCACACCTACTTGCCTGGGCCCTTTTTAGTTGGAGATGCCGGGGATTGAACCTGGGACCTTCTGCTTCCCAAGCAGATGCTCTACCACTCAGCCACAGCCCCTCCCCTTATATTTTTGTAGAGCCCATTGTATTTCTTCCTACAATGGGCCTTACTACTAAAGACAAGATGGTGATAAAGCATAAATTAAAGGGTTGGAGCCCACGGGTCGGGTCCCTTTCTCTGACAGAGACATCCCTCTCTCCCGCTGCCGCCCAGTGTGAGGTGATTTCTGTGAGATTTCCCCTGGCTTCGGAACACTGCATTTCAAATGCCGATTAGTGTTGTGTTGTTTGTTTCCCAAAGAATACGTGAAGCTGCTTGACAATGAATCGGGCCTCTGGTGCATCCAGAACTGTGCGTTTCCTTTGACTGGCGGCAGCTTTTCATCAGAGAAGAAGAAGAAGATTTTGGATTTATATCCTGCCCTATACTCTGAATCTCAGAGACTCAGAGCAGCTCACAATCTCCTTTAACTTCCTCCCCCACAACAGACACCCTGTGAGGTGAGTGGGGCTGAGAGACCTCTGACAGAAGCTGTCCTTTCAAGGACAGAGTCTCAGAGCGGCCTACAATCTCCTTTCCCTTCCTCCCCCACAACAGACACCCTGTGAGCTGGGTGGGGCTGAAAGGGCTCTCACAGCAGCTGCCCTTTCAAGGACAGAATCTCAGACTGCCTACAATCTCCTTTCGCTTTCTTCTCCACAACACACACCCTGTGAGGTGAGTGGGGCTGAGAGAGCTCTGACAGAAGCTGCCCTTTCAAGGACAGAGTCTCAGAGCGGCCTACAATCTCCTTTCCCTTCCTCCCCCACAACAGACACCCTGTGAGGTGGGTGGGGCTGGAGAGGACTCTCACAGCAGCTGCCCTTTCAAGGAGAGAGTCTCAGAGTGGCCTACAATCTCCTTTTGCTTTCTTCTCCACAACAGACACCCTGTGAGGTGAGTGGGGCTGAGAGAGCTCTGACAGAAGCTGCCCTTTCAAGGACAACCTCTGCCAAAGCTATGGCTGACCCAAGGCTGTTCCAGCAGCTGCAAGTGGAGGAGTGGGGAATCAAACCCCGTTCTCCCAGATAAGAGAGCTCTGGCTGACCCAAGGCCATTCCAGCAGCTGCAAGTGGAGGAGTGGGGAATCAAACCCGGTTCTCCCAGATAAGAGAGCTCTGGCTGACCCAAGGCCATTCCAGCAGCTGCAAGTGGAGGAGTGGGGAATCAAACCCGGTTCTCCCAGATAAGAGAGCTCTGGCTGACCCAAGGCCATTCCAGCAGGTGCAAGTGGAGGAGTGGGGAATCCAACCCGGTTTTCCCAGATAAGAGAGCTCTGGCTGACCCAAGGCCATTCCAGCAGCTGCAAGTGGAGGAGTGGGGAATCAAACCCGGTTCTCCCAGATAAGAGAGCTCTGGCTGACCCAAGGCCATTCCAGCAGGTGCAAGTGGAGGAGTGGGGAATCGAACCCGGTTCTCCCAGATAAGAGAGCGCTGGCTGACCCAAGGCCATTCCAGCAGGTGCAAGTGGAGGAGTGGGGAATCGAACCCAGTTCTCCCAGATAAGAGAGCTCTGGCTGACCCAAGGCCATTCCAGCAGCTGCAAGTGGAGGAGGGGGGAATCAAACCCGGTTCTCCCAGATAAGAGAGCTCTGGTTGACCCAAGGCCATTCCAGCAGGTGCAAGTGGAGGAGTGGGAAATCAAACCCGGTTCTCGCAGATAACGGAGCTATGGCTGACCCAAGGCTATTCCAGCAGCTGCAAGTGGAGGAGTGGGGAATCAAACCCGGTTCTCCCGGATAAGAGAGCTCTGGCTGACCCAAGGCCATTCCAGCAGCTGCAAGTGGAGGAGTGGGGAATCAAACCCGGTTCTCCCAGATAAGAGAGCTCTGGCTGACCCAAGGCCACCCTGAGCCACTCGGTGGGAAGGGCGGGATATAAATCCCAGATAAATAAATAAAAAAATCTCAGCAGGTGCAAGTGGAGGAGTGGGGAATCCAACCCGGTTCTCCCAGATAAGAGAGCTCTGGCTGACCCAAGGCCATTCCAGCAGGTGCAAGTGGAGGAGTGGGGAATCAAACCCTGTTCTCCCAGATAAGAGAGCTCTGACTGACCCAAGGCCATTCCAGCAGGTGCAAGTGGAGGAGTGGGGAATCAAGCCCGGTTCTCCCAGATAAGAGAGCTCTGGCTGACCCAAGGCCATTCCAGCAGGTGCAAGTGGAGGAGTGGGGAATCAAACCCTGTTCTCCCAGATAAGAGAGCTCTGGCTGACCCAAGGCCATTCCAGCAGCTGCAAGTGGAGGAGTGGGGAATCAAACCTGGTTCTCTCAGCTAAGAGTCCGCACACTTAACCACTACACCAAACTGATCTTCCTCAGGTCCTTCTTGATGCATATCAGCTGAGTTCGACCTTGGGGCTTACAGTGTGCCAGGCCTGTTGACTTGCCTCCTCCTGCATAGACAGGGACCGATTTCGCACTGACCCTCACGCCGCTCTCACGCCTGTCTTCTCAGCCCGGTGTCCTCCCGATTTCCCACTATTTGCGTCGGGCCTGCAGCAAATGTCATGGTTTTCGTGCCGAAGACGGAAACAGTTAAATACCTTTTTCGCACACAGCTTACCTCGCAGTCACAATCCTGTTCCCTCCGCAGCGTCCGGTCGGATTTCCCACCGTCTGCGCCGAAGTTACAGGAAGTGCCGCGGGTTTTGCATAGCAAACGTAAACCGCTAAACCCAAGCTACGCAAAAGCCACGGCTAGGTTCCCCTTTCAAGGACAACTCTGCCAAAGCTATGGCTGACCCAAGGCCATTCCAGTAGCTGCAGACGGAGGAGTGGGGAATCAAACCCCATGCTAGATTGCCAACCTTCCAGGGGGCCTAGGGTTGCCAGCCTCCAGGTGGGGCCTGGAGATCTCCTGCTTTGACGACTGATCTCCAGCTGGCAGAGATCATCTCCCCTGGAGAAAATGGCTGCTTTGGAGGGGGCTTTCTACGGGAGAACACCATGCTGAGTTTCCTCCCTTCTACGGTTGCCAAGTCCAATTCAAGAAATATCTGGGGACTTCGGGGGTGGAGCCAGGAGACATTAGGGGTGGAGCCAGGAGCAAGGGTGTGACAAGCATCATTGAACTCCAAAGGGAGTTCTGGCCCTCACATTTAAAGGGATGGCACACCTTTTCAATGCCTTCCTTCCATAGGAAATAATGAAGGATAGGGGCACCTTCTTTTGGGGCTCATAGAATTGGACCCCCTGGTCCAATTTTTTCGAAACTTGGGGGTTATTTTGGGGAGAGGCACTAGATGCTATACTGAAAATTTGGTGCCTCTACCCCAAAACACAGCCCCCCCAGACCCCCAGATACCCACGGATCAATTTTCCATGATTTTTTAGGGGAATAAATCTCCACAAGGAATAACAGCGTTCCCAGCAGACATTCCCCTCCCCTCCCCCTGCTTTCTGACGACCCTGAAGTGGGAGGGGGGCTACAAACCGGGGGATCCCCTGCCCCCACCTGGGGATTGGCAACCCTATCTTATGTGCATCGTACTCTGCTGAAGTGCCTCCCCTCCCTAACTCCGCCCTCTGCCCCAAATCTTCAGGAATTTCCCAAACCAGAGTTGGCAACCCAAGTTCTGGGGAGGCGGAGAGAGCGTGATTGCAGAGGGCCCAGCGTGAGCCTGGCTTTCATTGGTGCTTCCTGTCCTTGCAGATCTGGACCTGCAGTCCTGGGACCTTCAATGTGAGAGCAACCACCGGAACCACCGGACCTCCGAGATGGGCTGCCAGCAGCTGGTGGTGCGCAGGGGGCAGCCCTTCTCCATCACGCTGCACTTCGTAGGGAGGAGCTACGAGGAAGGGCTGGACAAGCTGTCCTTCAACGTCGAGACAGGCAAGTTCCCTTGCTGTTTCCTGATTGGGGGGGCAGACCCCACAGGGGGATGCACAGAGCTGTTGGCTAGACCCTCATTAGAACAAAAGAGAAGCCATGTTGGTTCAGGCCAGTGGCCCATCCAGTCTAACACTCTGTGCCACATTAGACCATAAGAGAAACCCTGTTGGATCAGGCCAGTGGCCCATCCAGTCCAACGCTCTGTGTCACATAAGAACATAAGAGAAGGCCTGTTGGATCAGGCCAGTGGCCCATCCAGTCCAACACTCTGTGTCACTTAAGAACATAAGAGAACCCATGTTGGATCAGGCCAGTGGTCCATCCAATCCAATACTCTGTCACATAAGACCATAAAAGAAGCCATGTTGGATCAGGCCAGTGGCCCATCCAGTCCAACACTCTGTGTCACATAAAACCATAAGAGAAAGCCTGTTGGATCAGGCCAGTGGCCCATCCAGTCCAACACTCTGTGTCACATAAGACCATAAGAGAAACCCTGTTGGATCAGGCCAGTGGCCCATCCAGTCCAACGCTCTGTGTCACATAAGACCATAAGAGAAACCCTGTTGGATCAGGCCAGTGGCCCATCCAGTCCAATACTCTGTGTCACTTAAGAACGTAAGAGAAGCCCTGTTGGATCAGGCCAATGGCCCATCCAGTCCAACACTCTGTGTCACTTAAGAACATAAGAGAAGCCATGTTGGATCAGGCCAGTGGCCCATCCAGTCCAACACTCTGTGTCACATAAGACCATAAGAGAAACCCTGTTGGATCAGGCCAGTGGCCCTTCCTGTCCAACACTCTGTGTCACATAAGAGAAGCCCTGTTGGATCAGGCCAGTGGCCCCTCCAGTCCAACACTCTGCGTCACATAAGAACATAAGAGAAGCCTTGTTGGATCAGACCAGTGGCCCATCCAGTCCAACACTCTGTGTCACATAAGCACATAAGCCCTGTTGGGCTTCTCTTACGTTCTTATGTTCTTATGTTCCTGATGGCACCTGGGATTTTTTTTGTCCACTGTGTGACACGGAGTACAGGACTGGATGAGCCAGTGGCCTGATCCACCTTCTCTTATGATCTCATGTCCTTACTGGAGTCTGAGAGCACATCTGAGAGCAAAAACAATCTATTAGGTAATGAGGAAAGCAGCAGTTAAGAGTTTCATGCCAAACTCCACCTACTTTTCAAAGCTGGAACAGAAGGATCCAGAGGAAATGGCATTGGGCCGAGTGTCCCAGAAGCGTTGGGAAGAATTCTTTGCTTGCAGGTTTTTAGTTCAATGCACTCCAGTAGACCCGCTGAAGGTCAGGCAGCGTTCCAGGACATGTACTCAAAGCAGGGTTTGCTGCTCTCCAGTCACTCTCCACTCCACTCTGTTGCACTCTCCTTCTCCCCCCTTCCGTTTGGCCATCTGTCACATTTATAATAATAATAATACAATTTTATTTATATCCCACCCTCCCCGCTTAGGCAGGCTCAGGGCGGCTAACAACATCCATACAATAGTTATACAAAACTTTAAAATCAGCATTATCTTAAAACCATACCAATTCACATTTAACATAAATTAAAATCCACATTTGTCTTTCCCCTCCAAGAGCTCAGAGAGGTGCCCAAGTTCCTTGGCTGTGTATCCCCACAACAACTCTGTGGGGTAGGCTGCTTCTGAGACAGAGACTAACCTGAGGCCGCGTAGACAGCTTCAGGACTAGCGTTGCCAATCCCCAGGTGGGAACCCAGAGAAAAACCGTGACAAAATAACGAATGCAATCATTAGTTCATTTAGAAGAAGAAGATGGTATTGGATTTATATCCCGCCCTCCACTCCGATGAGTCCCAGAACGGCTCACAATCTCCTTTACCTTCCCGCCCCCCCCCCCCCCACAACAGACACCTGTGAGGTAGATGAAGTCTAGCACTGTAGATAGGTAGATGAAGGTAGATGAAGATATTGGATTTATATCCCGCCCTCCACTCTGAGGAGTCTCAGAGCTGCTCACAATCTCCTTTCCCTTCCTCCCACACAACAGACACCCTGTGAGGTAGATGAAGATATTGGATTTATATCCCGCCCTCCACTCCGAAGAGTCTCAGAGCGGCTCACAATCTCCTTTACCTTCCCCTTGCAACAAAAGACACCCTGTGAGGTGGGTGGGGCTGGAGGGGGCTCTCACAGCAGCTGCCCTTTCAAGGACAACCTCTGCCAGAGCTCTGGCTGATCCAAGGCCATTCCAGCAGCTGCAAGTGGAGGAGGAGGAGGAAAAGAAGATATTGGATATATATCCCACCCTCCACTCCGAAGAGTTTCAGAGCGGCTCACAATCTCCTTTACCTTCCTCCATTACAACAGACACCCTGTGAGGTGGGTGGGGCTGAGAGGGGCCTCTCACAGTAGCTGCCCTTTCAAGGACAACCTCTGCCAGAACCATGGCTGACCCAAGACCATTCTGGCAGCTGCAAGTAGAGGAGTGGGGAATCAAACCCGGTTCTCCCAGATAAGAGTCCGCACACTTCACCACTACACCAAACTGGCTGTGCTTTGTATATGAAATATGTGCAGATTTTTCTTCCACAGGCACTTTGACTTACAAGCACTTTGTAGCACTAAGCACTTTAAGCCATTTGTTCTGACGTAATGGTGCTTAGATGCGTGTTGTAAATGAATTATATGTACTTATCTTAAAATACTAATTGTTAGATTGGATCATGATAATCAAGTACTTTGAAGTTTCATCTACAAATGGTTATAAATGAACTAATGATTGCATTCGTTATTTTGTCACGGTTTTTCTTTGGATTCTCCTTCTCTCCGTTATTCTCTCTACTGTATTTCTAATCTGCAAGTGGGGCAGGAGATCCCCTTGTTTGGAGGCCCTTCCACCACTTCAGGGTCATCAGAACATGTGTGGGGGGGATGTCTGCTGAGCACTCCATGATTCTCTATGGAGACCAATTCCCTTAGGATATAATGGATAATTTATCCACGGGTATCTTGGGTCCGGGGGGAGGGGTGTTTTTTTGTGGTAGAGGCACCAAATTTGCAGCATAGCATCCGATGCATCTCCTCAAAATGCCCTGCAAGTTTTGCAAGGATTGGACCAGGAGGTCCAATTCTATGAGCCCCTAAAGAAGGTGCCCCTATCCTTCATTATTTCCAAAGGAGGGAAGGCATCTAAAAGTGTGCTGTCCCTTGCAATGTGGTGGCCAGAACTCCCTTTGGAGATCAATTATGCTTGTCACCACCTGGCTCCTGGCTCCACCCCCAGTATCTCCTGACTCCACCCCAAAGTCTCCTGGCTCCACCCCCAAATATATCTTGAAATGGACTCGGCAACCTTATTCAGGACTCAATGCAGATTTGAATCTCTAACCACTACGCCATATATGAACATATATGAAGCTGC
This sequence comes from Heteronotia binoei, assembly GCF_032191835.1. Taxonomy (NCBI): domain Eukaryota; kingdom Metazoa; phylum Chordata; class Lepidosauria; order Squamata; family Gekkonidae; genus Heteronotia; species Heteronotia binoei. The sequence continues at coordinate 3,339,952 of NC_083224.1, forward strand.
CATATACTGAATCAGAACCTGGTCCATCAAAATCAGTATTGTCTCCTCAGACTGGCAGCGGCTCTCCAGGGTCTCCAGCTGAGGTTTTTCACGCCTATTTGCCTGGACCCTTTTAGTTGGAGATGCCAGGGATTGAACTTGGACCTTCTGCTTACCAAGCAGATGCTCTGCCACTAAGCCACCATCCATCCCTAAAGTCAGTCTTGTCTCCTCAGACTGGCAGCGGCTCTCCAGGGTCTCCAGCTGAGGTTTTTCATGCCTACTTGTCTGGACCCATTTTAGGTGGAGATGCCGGGGATTGAACCTGGGACCTTCTGCTTACCAAGCAGATGCTCTACCACTGAGCCACCGTCCCTCCCCACCAGTTGCTCCCTCCCTCCCTCCCCTCTTATCTCCCAGCAGTGAAGGGCCCAGTTTCTCTGGCCTGTTGCCAGTCGGACAGCTTGTTGCCCCACCCTCATTGACACAAAACAAGACCTCTTTCCACCACCCCCTCCCCACTCCCAACTGCGGCAGAGATATCTGCTTCCTCCACATGGTCTGGTTTGTTTTCACATCTCCTCCCCAGGACTGTGTGTGTGTCTTGAATTCCTGACGGATGATGACTCCCTTTCCCCGAATCCGGGAACAGCACAGATTGGCAGCATGGGGGTGGGGGTGGGGGTGGATTTGAACCACAGCAGAAATTAGCTGGTTGTTGTTGTTTTGCCACTGTGTGACAGAATGCTGGACTGGATGGGCCATTGGCCTGATCCAACATGGCTTCCTTTTTTGTTCTTATGTCTGGGGCTGTGATGCTCTATATTCGTGGTGCTTGGGAGGGGCAACAGCAGGAGGGCTTCTAGTGTCCTGGCCCCACTGGTGGACCTCCTGATGGCCCCTGGGTTTGGGCCACTGTGTGACAGAGTGTTGGAATGGGCAGGCCATTGGCCTGATCCAACATGGCTTCTCTTATGTTCTTATATCTGGGGCAGTGATGCTTCGTATTCTTGGTGCTTGGGAGGGGCAACAGTGGGAGGGCTTCTAGTGCCCTGGCCCCTTGTGTGACCCAGAGTGTTGGACTGGATGGGCCATTGGCCTGATCCAACATGGCTTCCCTTATGTTCTTAGAGCCAGTTTGGTGTAGCAGTGGTTAAGTGCGTGGACTCTTAGCTGAGAGAATTGGGTTTGATTCCCCACTCCTCCCCACTTGCAGCTGCTGGAATGGCCTTGGGTTAGCCATCGCTCTCGAAGAGGTTGTCCTTGAAAGGGCGGCTGCTGTAAGAGCTCTCTCAGCCTCACCCACCTCACAGGGTTTCTGTTGTGGGGGAGGAAGATAAAGGAGATTGTGAGCTGCTCTGAGATTCAGAGTGGAGGGTGGGATATACATACAGTTTCTCCTTCTCCTTCTCCTCCTTCTCCTCCTTCTTCTATTCCTTCTCCTCCTTCTATTCCTTCTCCTCCTTCTATTCCTTCTCCTTCTTCTATTCCTTCTCCTTCTCCTCCTCCTCCTTCTCCTCCTCCTCCTTCTCCTCCTCCTTCTCCTCCTCCTCCTTCTTCTCTTTCTCCTCCTCCTCCTTCTCCTCCTCCTTCTTCTTCTCCTTCTCCTCCTCCTCCTCCTTCTCCTCCTCCTCCTTCTCCTCCTCCTTCTCCTCCTCCTTCTTCTTCTCCTTCTCCTCCTCCTCCTTCTCCTCCTCCTTCTCCTCCTCCTCCTCCTTCTCCTCCTCCTTCTTCTTCTCCTTCTCCTCCTCCTCCTCCTCCTCCTTCTTCTTCTCCTTCTCCTCCTCCTTCTCCTTCTCCTCCTCCTTCTCCTCCTCCTCCTCCTTCTCCTCCTCCTCCTTCTCCTCCTCCTCCTCCTTCTCCTTCTCCTCCTCCTTCTTCTTCTCCTTCTCCTCCTCCTTCTCCTCCTCCTCCTCCTTCTCCTCCTCCCTCCTCCTTCTCCTCCTCCTCCTCCTCCTTCTTCTCCTTCTCCTCCTCCTCCTTCTCCTCCTTCTCCTCCTCCTTCTCCTCCTCCTTCTCCTCCTCCTTCTTCTTCTCCTTCTCCTCCTCCTCCTCCTTCTCCTCCTCCTTTTCCTCCTCCTTCTTCTTCTCCTTCTCCTTCTCCTCCTCCTCCTCCTTCTCCTTCTCCTCCTCCTCCTCCTTCTCCTCCTCCTCCTTCTTCTTCTCCTTCTCCTCCTCCTCCTCCTCCTCCTCCTTCTCCTCCTCCTCCTTCTTCTCCTTCTCCTCCTCCTCCTCCTTCTCCTCCTCCTCCTTCTCCTCCTCCTTCTTCTCCTTCTCCTCCTCCTTCTTCTTCTCCTTCTCCTCCTCCTCCTTCTCCTCCTCCTTCTATTCCTCCTCCTCCTCCTCCTCCTCCTCCTCCTTCTCCTCCTCCTCCTTCTCCTCCTTCTGTAAAGGAACAAGAAAGTGAGCAGGTTTCTCAGAGGGTAGGTAGAAGGAATCATCGGGTAAGCCAAGAGGCACAGCTTTTAAGCCAGCTGTCTTTGCCGCCTGGGCACGATCCAGGTTCAATGACACACCCAAAAGGCAGCCTAAGGACAACCCACGAGGGACCATCTTTGCCCGGCTCTTGTGCTGGAATGTGTTTGGGCTGGAATCGGTGAAAAAGAACCAGTGGAGCCCTGCAAGAATGCAGGCAGCAGCCTCCAGAGCTGGTAATTGAAGATGTCAAGTAGCGAGCGCTGAAAAGAAAAAACACTAAAAAAGTGAGTAAACATTCCAGAAGCCCCAAGGAATGTTTTGTTTCTGAAGCTGCCGATCATTCTTCCGTGAGCTCCTTCAGGCATAACTCCCGGCATGGAGAGCTGCCTGAGAGAATGACGGAGGTTTAAGACAGCAAGCCCAGTCATGTCTCATCTGGCTGGCAGCCGCTTTCCAAGGTCTTGGGCCAAAGAAGCTCTTTCCCAGTGCCGTCTCCTTGCAGCTCTGGAGTTGTCAGGGATGGAGAGGACACAAGTAGGGCCTTGGCTCAGGAGCAGAGCATCTGCTTTGTAGGCAGGAGATCCCACATTCAAGTCCCAGGGTCAAAAGTTAAAAGGATGTGGTAAGGAATGATATTTTGGAAAGCAGCTGCCGGTCAGAGCAGGAAATATTAACCTCAATGAACAAATGGTCTGATTCAGTACAAGGTAGCTTCGTACCTTGGAGGGCGACCAAGATGGTGAGGGGTCTGGAGACCAAGTCCTATGAGGAAAGGTCGAAGGAGCTGGGGATGTTTAGCCTGGAGAGGAGGCGGCTGAGAGGTGATAGGATCACCATCTTCAAGTCCTTGAAGGGCTGTCCTATAGAGGATGGTGTGGAATTGTTTTCGGTGGCCCCAGAAGGTAGGACCAGAACCAGTGGGTTGAAATTAAATCAAAAGAGTTTCCGGCTCAACATTAGGAAGAACTTCCTGACCGTTAGAGCGATTCCTCAGTGGAACAGGCTTCCTCCTTGGGAGGTGGTGGGCTCTCCTTCCTTGAAGGTTTTTCAGCAGAGGCTAGATGGCCATCTGACAGCAATGAAGATCCTGTGGATTTAGGGGGAGGTGTTTGTGAGTTTCCTGCATTGTGCAGGGGGTTGCACTAGATGACCCTAGATGTCCCTTCCAACTCTATGATTCTATGGTTCTGTATGATCGTGCGTTCCAGCAGCAGCTCCAGTTAAAAAGGACTGGGTAGAGGACCTCTGAATGAAAGAGGACCTGGGTAGAGGACCTCTGAAATGAAAGACGTCTGCCTGAGACCCTGGAGAGCTACTGCCAGTCTGAGTAGACAATCCTGACCCTGATAGGCCAAAAGGTCTGATTCAGCATAAGGCAGCTCCAGCACTGATGGGTGGACCTTTACAGGGAACTAACATGGGGTCACGAAGAGTCGGACTTGACTGTGCGACGGAACAACAAGGATTTAGGAAGAAAAGAGGCAATAC